>NW_026252000.1:0-239240 GCF_025201335.1 Gilbertella persicaria
ACGAGACCAGCCTTTCACAATAAAGGGTCCAATATATCTAGGGTGCATCTTTGAAGTACGATTGACATTAACAATCATTACTTTAGAATGAATTGGATACTTGTCATCAAGTATGTTGTGCGATTTAAGATATTTCTTATGATCTAAAGCTTGTTGATCCTTGATGTGTTTATGCAGTGAAGGGACTACAGTTTCTTTCACATACTTTAATTGTTCATTAATGCGCTTGTGATCATTTCTTTCAAATGTCAAAGATGGTTTATCTTTGGTATAGTCAGCCAAATGATTGGGTTGTCTATAGAACATGGCAGTAAATGCGCGAGATTTATGCAAATGTTTGTACTGTACATTGACTCCATATTGCACGAAATCCACATAGAGATCCCATGACTCAGGGTCATTTGCATCTGCAGCAATGGCTTTGATAATGGACTGTTTGCAAACACCCATATATCTTTCACAGACGGAGTTTCCTACAGGATTGTAAGGTAATGACAAGCGTCGGTCAATGCCAGTCATCTCTACAAGTTGCGAAATAATCTCGTTCGTGAATTCACTACCCCGGTCATGGTTTACAATGCGACTAAAGCCAAAGAGCGTCCAAATGGACAACAATTCGCGTGCAATAGTATACGCACTTTTGTCAGGGATTGCTCGTAGAATTACGAAGCGTGAAAACATGTCTACGACTAAGAGAAGGAAGTTATTTCCTCGAGAAGATGTTACATTGAATGTACCCAGATCAATGCAAATATGATCGAATACACCATCTGGTAATACATGCCTAGGTGGATGGTAACCTACACGATGGATAGTGTGTGCTTGACATGCATTGCAATTCTTTACAACTCTTTCAATGTCCGAACGCAAGTTGGTCCAGTGCAATTTATCTGCATGGATAGCCTTTTCGATGGAATTAATTCCTGTGTGTCCCAACAGTAGATGTGTGCTTTCGATGATAGACATTCTGTCTGTTTTGGGAGGCGTCATGTATTCAGTGTATTGTAATGCACGCGAAATCAGAGCTGATTGTGGTACGGAATCATCATCTTTTACTGGCTTAGCAGGTTTAGTTGGAAATGCAGAATAATTATAATTCATTTCTTGGTGACTTGTTTTGGGAGCATGTAAGGATGCGCGTTTAGAAACAGAGTGCAACTTTTTCTGTTTGTTCTTTTTCTTTTCTGTTCTAGAGAAAGTACGATGCTTTGTTTTGTCAACATGGTTATGTTGGTTATTTGAGCTCGTGTACGAGTGATCACCCTCCTCCTCGGTGAGCAAGTCAGACTCATACAAGCGACTGAGTGCGTCAGGCAAACAGTTGGTGATGCCAGGTATGTGAACGATATCAAAATCATAACTAAAAATTGCATCGTAGTAGTTCAACATCATGGCATTAGGTACAGCTTGACTTTTCAAAAATACAAGCGAACGATGATCAACATGAGCAGTGAATTTAATACCATACAACAGTTTATGAAAACGTGTACATACAAATAAAAATCCAAGCAATTCACGTCTAGTAGTACTATATCGTTGTTCAGTGGGATTGAGCTTACGGCTAGCCATGCCAACATAATACACCTTGTTTTCTTTGATGTAGTAGACTACACCACCAATACCAGTCTTAGAAGCGTCAGTGGCAACGTGAAGACGATATCTAGGATCATAAGGCGAGAGGACGACTGCAGAAGCAAGAGCAGCTTTCAACTGGCGAAAAGCAACAGTGTGTTTCTCTGTCCACAAACCAGTTAATGACTTTTCACAACGAAGATCATCAAGAGGAGCAGCCAGAGTAGCATAATTGGCAATAGAACCACGAAAATAGTTCAAGAAGCCCAAGTACGAAGCAAGCTTTTTTCCAGTAGCAGGGATTTCATCCCAAGTGGACGTAGCAGATATCTTGCGATAATCTGGTAAAAGCTGACCATTACGAATAGTCCAACCAAGAAGATTGACTGAGTTCATGGCAATAACGAGTTTTGATGCGTTTATCTGGAGATTAGCATCAGTGAGGCGTTGGATAACTAATCCAAGGCAAGTGAAATGATGTTCAAGAGTGTCTGAAGTAGCCACTGTAATATCATCAACATAAATGGTAACGAAAGGCAAGTCATGGAAATAGTTCTGCAACACATTCTGCACAAAACCACTCATAAATGTAATGCCAAAGCACATCTTACGAAAATGATAACGTAAATTGGTAAAAGGGCACATAAAGCTAAGCTTATGTTGATGGTTAGGATTAACCAGAAAAGAAGTGAAGCAAGAGCGAATGTCAATCGTAGAGATAATAGTAGCATTACCCATACTTTGATGAATATCCGAAATCAACGGAAGTTGAAACACATCGTTACTGATAAGGATATTGTTCAATTGACGAACATCAGCCACAACTCGAGGCTTTTTCATAGAATAGACACCATCAGCGTCCTTCTTTGCAACACATAAAATTGGTACGTTAAAATCCGTGTGACCAAAAGAGCGTTCGATAACTCCTTCTTCAAGCCAAACTCGGAATTGTTCAAGTACTGCATCTTTGTACGCATAAGGTACTGGATAAGGTTTCTTAAATGCACTCATTCCAGGTTTTGTTTCAAGGTCTACAATTGCGTTGGGCAAACTGCAGTAAGTAGCCTTCAAATCAATGCTAGCATTGGCATCAAGTAAAGGTTGTAAAGTCTTCATCAAGGCTTCACGTTCAGATGGTGTACCAACTGGACTATCATTGGCTTCATTTTTCACCTGTTCAGGATCGATAGGCGAAGGTAATGTAGGACCAGTGGTGTCAAACCATGAAGTAACTAAACCATGCACAGATAAACCTAAGCGAGGCATTAAGTCTATTCCAATAACGACTGGTACATTATCTTTGATAGAAGATGTATTAAAAATCTCGAAAGTATGAGTTACAAATCGTTTATTGTACAAAAGTTCTAAATTTCTTTTTCCTAGACTGGGAGTACTACAACTAGCATCACCAAGAAGAACAATACCACTAGAAGGCAAAGAAGGCTTACCAAGCAAGGCAAAGAGTTCGGGATGAATGACACTAAGTGTTGCTCCACTGTCAACCATGGCATAAACTGCATGATGTTCTATAACAATAGGAATAAGTAGAGCGTTAGACCGTTGCTCTGTTAATTTAGAAAATTTTGTGTACTTACAATCTTGGGCAGCAGTAGCCAAGCACTCGTCAAGTTCCATTTCTTCAGCAGAAGAAAGAGGAGCAACAGGAGCGGAAGTAAGAGAAGTGGTGGCCATAGGATCAGCGATCGCTGATGTAGCGGCGGAGGAAGAAGAAACAGGTAAACCAGCTGAAGAGCCAGCGACAAACTCGGAGCGAGGGTACACAGCCAAAGAGGAAGTGTCAAGTAATGAATCATCTGTTGAAGATAAATTCGAAGAAGCAGACTCGATAGCTTTCATCATTGCAAACCTAGGGTTCGAAGATGGTACAGCGGAGTTGCACACATGGTTCTTGGACCAGTTGGGGCCCCGCAGCGGAAACAAGTCTTTTCTTTTTCACCTTTTGGTTTGGAAAAACCAGTAACAGCGACAGAAGAAGAACTAGGCTTGCTTGCCAAGGAGGCTGAGATTGACGACAAAGCTTTACATTCACTCGTCTGATGAGTGGTGACCTTATGTAATTCACAGTACTTGCCACTGCTGGTAGGTAAGACTTTCTTTGTGATCTTTCCTGACTTAACAGCGTGTTTAGAAGACATGACAGAAACAGAAGGAGAGGAGCCAGAAGAGCCAGAGGAAGGTTTGTTACCCATGAACGACATCTCATGCAAGTCCTTGGAAATGTCGAGAGCCATTTGCATCAAGTGATCAATGCTCAAGCGTTTTTCAGCAGGCAAAGTAGCACGGGCAAGGGAAACACGCTCACGGAGAGCTCCAGGCATGGCCTTGAAGAATTTGTCAATGAGTACAGCAACAGGCAAACTCTGGTCAGCAGAGCGACGACGTAAATCGCGGAATCTATCGACAAAGGCAGCAAAAGATTCACCGTGATTCATAGAGATGTTGACGAGTTTGAGTGCGCAGTCAGCACGATCTTGTTCAGTCGAACGACCAAAGCGAAGAGTGATGGCCTCCTTAAAGTCGCACCAAGTTGGACTTTGTATAGGATGAACCGCAACAAACTGTTCGTACCATTTCCTAACAATGTTTGGTAATTGTTGTGGGATTAGGCGACGATAATGATCATCAAGATTGAGACCATTGGCAAAGAGAACATCCTCAAAGCGGACGAGGCAAGCCGTAACATCAAAAAAGATGGGTGCTTGGTGGTCATGAACCACACCTGTCCATTGAAAAATGGGTAAATTAGGTGGGCAGACAGGAACAGAAGAAGGAGCAGAGGGCCAAGAAGACAGAGTAGTAATAGCAGGGCCTTGAACCTTTACCAAAGCTTGCTTGATCAGGTCAAGATCTCTAGTACGAGCAACAAGATCTGAACGCAAAACAGTGATATCACAACCCTCAGGAGGATTAGCAACCTTAGTTCCCAAGATGACAAGTTCAATTGTCAGATCCTTGACTGCTTGCTGGAGAGTTTCCAAGTAAGTGGCTGGGAGAGCCGTACGAGAAAAACCAGAAGAAGAGACAGGATAGTCTTGACAAGTATCCATGGGAGAATCAGAAGTAGGAGAAGACATAGTAAGGTAGGTAGTATAAAGTAGAGATAAATATACGTTCTTAATCGAAAAAAATGTGATATAATCACTAATAAAATGGTCAAATCAATAAGTCGATTAGAACCAAAACGGCCAAAAGAAGTCTTCTTTATTAAAGGTTATATTTTGTATTGTATTTATACTGTTTGTATGATAATTGATTATCCTTAATTTGGGACTGAGTGTGTATACACTAGCTAATCGGTTGAGTGGATTAAGGTACACAAGAACTGGGTACATGATCAGGGCACAGACCTCGTCTACCATTGGTATTGATGCAGATGTCAATTTGTGATTATGTGATGGTCTGATCTTTAACATGTTTAAACTAAGATAGAAGACATCCATCGAAGCTGCGGATAAAACTGTGATTGAAAGATATATTTATACATGATATTAATACTTGCTCTTTTAAGGCATAACTAGTGTAAGAAGGGATGAATAATGCTGTGTATACAACACACCTCCAGAATAACAGACGCCTGTAACAAAGTCCTTTTGAGCGACTTGAAGGGGTTCTGTAGACATTCTATGTCTATGTTTGATGATTGTTTGAACAGAAAGCCAATCTAATAAACATTAATTTCGTGCACCATGCATGAATTTTTTGACCCAACTCTTTTTCTACTTTTGCACCATGACTTTAATTTTTTTGCTCGAAATTGTTTTCCAAGTCCGCACGATTTATTTATTTTTATTGCACGAAACGAAAAATTATTAGTGCACGAATACTTTCCGAAAATACTGTATTTGTCAAATGCCAATACCAATGTATTTGTCAGCTCTAACTGTCACTTTATAAGGGCCATTAATAATAACAGAGTCAATAGGTTCATAATCTCTGTCTATGAGGATGATGTAGTACTTCTAGTAGAATGAGTGAATGTCAGTGACTATAGATCCATTGCAATTGCCATAGATGTGATCTGGTTTTTTGCCATGATCATCATTTATTGATCTATGCATATGAATTCATATATGTTCACAACAGTCAAAATAGTAGCTTTGTAAGAACATCATCCAACGCCACACCCGAGCGGAAACATCATCCTTAGCATTTAGAATCCATTGTAAACTAGAGTGATCAGTGAATATAAAAAAGATCTTTCGTTCTAGGAAAGGACGAAAACGCTTGATTCCGAAGATGATTGCTAAACACTCCTGTTCACGTACAGAATACCTTTGTTCATGGATTGTGAGAGCACGCGACGCAAAAGCCAGAGGATAGGGAACATTGTCATGTCTTTGGCACAAAATCACAGCAATACCCGCAGAAGATGCAGCATCAGTATGCAATTCAAAGGTCTTCGTAAAGTCAGGTTGGCGGAGGGTGGGAAGGAGACACAAATCCTTCTTCAGTTGTTCGAACGCAGCAGCTTGTTCAGAACCCCACTGGAAATCAACATTTTTCTTCTTCAACCGGCGCAATGGTTCAGTTTTCACTTGATACTGGCTGATAAAACGTTGATAGACACCCGTCATACCCAGAGACCTTTCCAATTCAGTGAGATTTGTAGGCTGTTGATATTGAATGATAGGTTTGACTTTTTCTGGATTGGCACTGACACCTTGGGAAGACACAATGAAACCAAGATATTCTACTGAATCTAACAAAAATTCAGATTTTGTGAGTTTGATGGATAGATTTGCTTTTTGTAATGCAGTGAGAACTTGATCAATATGCTTCTTGTGCTCTTCTTCAGTACGACTATATATAATGACATCATCTTGATATGCAAAAGTACAGACATAGCGAAACGATCCCAAGACCTTGTCCATCAGTGATTGAAAAAATGCTGGCGAGTTACGCATTCCCATGGGCATAACAGTAAAGACATATGTACCATTAACTGTAACAAGAGCCGTCTTGTCCTTGTCTTCTTGCCTGATTGGGATTTGGAAGTAACCTTGAGCTAGATCAACCTTGCTAAATACTTTCGCTTGTCCCAGAGATTGGAGAATGTTATGCATGTTGGGAAAAGGATAGTTTAAAGGTTTAGTAACACGATTGATGGGAATGTAGTTGCCACAAAAACGCATGGAACCATCAGGTTTTTCAACCGGCCGAACTTGTGAACCCCATTGTGAGAACGCAACCTTCTCCAGAAGACCATTATCCACCATTGTTTCCAGTTTTTCATCAATTTGAGCTTGTAGATCAGGATGAAAATTTCTTGGCTTGCAATAGATAGGTGGATGATCACCTGTGTCAATGTAATATTCAATAACATTAGTGACGGAAGGTTTGTCAGGGTTCTTAGCTATGATGCTGTCAAATCTGTCCAATATATGTTGAGTGATTTTGTTGCTAGCTGAGTCCAGAGTGCTGATATGAGGTTCCTTGCTAGTGTCAAGAGGAATCTTGATAGTGTTGTTATCAATAACCAGTGAAACAATACCAGCGTCACTATCAATATTGCCTTTGAACTTGCTAATGGTGTTCCAACCAACGATCAATGGGCTGCTGAGACCATCGATGACATGAACCTTGATATCTCGATTGAAGACTGAAATTGTTGCTGTACCACATGTTGTCTTGATATTGTTGTTGACATCCCGATAAGCAACACGTTCTTGGCTATTCAGTTGTCCATGCAGATGAGTGAAAAGTTCCAATTGAATACCATTGATGTCTGCACCAGTGTCCCACAAAAGAGAAATAGGCTTATCCTTTATTAGAATAGTACTACGTGGAAGCTTGTGAGAATTTGATGCAAAATGACTAATATCCACAGAGAAAGATGAAGTTGATTGGGTCTCTGCAGGAACCGAGTTCAACTCTCTCACATGATTAACCTTCTTGTGTTGTTTGTGCTGATAGTTGTTGTTGTGATTGTGCTGTTTGTTCTTGTTGTGATCCACAGTACGGTGTTTTCCACGACACACATCACAAATAGGATTACCATGCTTGTCATAAGCACGCAGCTGCTTGGGTTGAGAATTGTTGTAAGATGATTGCTTCTTGCTGTATGGTTGCTGAGACATGTAGTCAATATCCATAGGATCAGAGCCCGAATTATGCTGTGTAACTATTTCCGGCTCTTCCAAGAGCTTAGCTTGTACTTCCAACTCGATCGCATGATTGATAACATGACTCAAATGATCAAGTTTCATTGAGAATACAAGTGAGGTTAAAGTGAGCTTTGTGTCCCTGGAATTCAACGACTGAATGAAATAGGTGATTTTTGTTTTTTCAGTGTATGCAGTTGTGATCAGACTTAACAGATGTTCCCATTTCGCCGCATGAAGTCGAATGGATTCATTGTGTTGTTGCTTACACGCCTTCAGTTGTTTCAGGAGAAGTCGGTTGTCTTCCTCCTCCGGGATACCAAAACGAGTAATGAGAGCCTCTTTTAGTAGGTCCCAGGATGAAACGATACTTGGTGCAAGTGTGGGAATCCATTGCTGAATAACTAGTGGCATGTAACGAGTCAAGTGAGTTGTGCAACTATCCATAGAGATAACCCCATGAATGCGAGCTTGCTGTTCAAACTGACGAAGCCAGATACGAATGCTGTTGTTAAGATCATACGTGGCCATTGGTACTGATTTGGCACGCTCTTGAATTAGATAAAGTGCAAAATCAGATGGTGCGCCCACCGCTGGTGCAAGAGGTGGTGAAGTTGATGAGCCTGACATGGTGTAAAACGATTCAGGTGCTGTGTGAAAAGAGATGCAAGAAGAAACTGAGCTGACAGTCGATGTGGATTGTCGACGAGAAGAAACAAAAGCTGGATAAGTAGATGAGGTGTCTCCGCGAGAACGCTTTTTGTTGGATGTAATAGAATTGCTGTTTGACCTTTTAATACTGAATTCTTAGGCAGGGAGCCTCACCATGAAATAGTTATAAGTGTGTAACTGAAGAATAGCAGAGATAAAAGATAATTTATTCAAAATAGAAAGATGAAACTATTTAAGCTCAACAAACTATTACAGTTTCTTTTTTCTTGTTCCCAAATTCAGTTATATGAAATGTGTCGTATTAGACTTAGTCGAATTAGCACTTCTTGGGCTATGGTGTAAAAGATTTACTCCTTTATCTTTCACTCTTATCGTTAATTAGATAGTATGATGACACAAGTCAGTAGTTGGCAAAACTCCACTTGGAAAGAACGAAATGATTGCTGATAGAATTGAAGAAGCAGCAAAAACAGTTACAGCAAAAAACTGTAGAGGTTGGATTCGACATTCCCAAAGACAATTTCCAAAATGTCGCAACATGGAAAGGTTATAAATAAGATAAAAAACACCACTGGTTTTTTTTTTTCTTCTACTGCTAATAATTTTTTTTCTATTGATCTCAAGAAAAATTTCTCTTGTCAAGATTAAAAATTCTATTTTCACTGTAATGGGAAATTTTTTTCATTTTGTTTTCACAGTTGAGCAACAAAAGAGATGTTTGTGTTCAGTAAGCTGGTTTATGAATCATCTGAACGACCATTCTACTGTTCCTTTGTCTTAAACGGTAGCATTGGGACGTTGTTTTGTCCCTTTGGACTATAACATAAGCATTGGAATGGGTTTCCGATTGCCTCGCGTAAAAAAACCTTCACATCTAGACGGACAAACAAGCAATATCATCCTGTGTAGATGATTACCAGAGGAAGTAGAAAACATCATGAGCTGCGTATATGTTTCGTACTAACCTTTTCACTTTTTATGATCTAGTAATTTGATTGTTGTAGGTGTTCAGCCATTCAATAAACGACATCGCTGGCTACGTAGTATTACTTTGACCAATATCGAATCGGATGCTAGTGGTGATAAAAGACCAGATGCCAACTCTCGTATGGGCCAAGCCTGGGCTTTGGTGAAGCAAGAGTGGCACAGCCCACTACAAACAACAATGATCTATGCCATGATCTCCTGCGCTTAGGAATCTTTTGCAAAGAAGCCATCGATACCCACCATTGGAATGCATGTTTAGCTTTTCAGATTCACGGATTTACCATTGTCTTCTATTTGATGCGATTACGTTATGATGGCATCTACACCATGTATGAAATCGCAAAAGTATTATTCCCGCGTTCATTGGAAGAACTGTCATCATTTATATCCTTGAAAAACCTTCAATCTTTGGCTCAAGTATCCGAATCATTTTGGCGATTGTGCAAATCCGTACCTGCTTCGGAAATTGATGTAATGATTAGCAACTCTCGTCCTACACATCCATGTTTCTACAATCTCATTGATAGCAACAAGAACAAAGGTAGAACTTGTGCCTTGCGTTTTGAGCAATAGTTTTTTTTTCTGATCTTCTATGACTTATAATAAAAAAGGCTTATTGTTTTCTGGCTTTTACTTACCTGATTCTTCTGTACTGTTGGCTTTAATGGAATTTGTTGTATTTGAGGATAGTTCACACTTATAAAATCAATTCTATAAAAGTTGTTGCACAAGTTAATACTATTCAATTAGTTATATAACAATAAGCAGAACGCTAATTGTAATTAATTGATATAAACAAATAAAAGATGGAACATAAGAACGATCATCCGTTTGTAGTAATTACCTGTATGAGAGTAGCTAACTTGTATAGGAACTGAACAGGTTATTATTAGAAGAGACGTTACTTATGACATTTATATATAAAAGGTTATTACGAGTGGTTCATGAAATGGAAAGACTCAGATCTGGATTATACTAAGAACTGCGTCTTTATTGATGAGGCTGGATTTAACATCAATATGAGAAACAATTGGGCTAGGTCGGCTGTAGGAACACCTACTAAGTAGAGATCGAAAAGACTCGTTCTTCCTCCCTCCCCATTATCGGTGCTATACACTGTAGTAGTGTTATCCATGTTGCTATGAAAAAACCACCACCTAAAAAGCAAAGAGGCCCAGAAACTCAAACATCAAAGACGGCAGGAGGCAAAGAGCAAAGAGCCTACCATAGAGTACGTTGATGTTGAGGAGAGGACCACTGTCGAAAACAACAAGCTAGGAGCAAAGGGTACAACTACTACCCATTTTGTGAAATTTATGAATGAGCTTCTGGATATCATGGACATGGATGAGAGTCATATGGGTAGTTATCTTGTAATGAATAATAACTGTACTATTCATAAGTCTCATCTAATGATAAGAAAAATTGAGAGTAGAGGTTATAGAGTAATGTACTTATTTCCTTACTCGCCAGAGCTAAACCCAATTGAACAGTTTTGGGCAATCTTGAAAGGAAAATTGAAACGCCACAAACTATTGAATGAAGAAAAAATGCCTGATAGAATTGCTGAGGCATGTAATGCCATACCTTCTGAAATTCTATACAACTTTACCAGTCATTCTAAACGACAAATCATTCAATGTTGTAATAAAACTCCATTCTAAACGTTTTGAAGTCAAAAACACATCATTTTTAGGTCAATTTGATTTAACTTATTGTGACATTTCTCTTATTTCAAAAGGACAAAATCCCTAGACATAAAGGAACAATTATTTTTGGAAAGTGACATTTGTTTTTTGGTTACAGACATTCAATTTTCTCAAAGTGACAAAATTTACCGTTCTTACTGTATCTATGAAAAATCAAAGTAAGCAATTCAAAAGTCCTTCGACTTTATTCCGTTATTTCAATTCTTTACAGCTAATTACTCTTTTTCTGAATTTATATCTTTGCCTTTGTCAAGAATAGCAATCATCTGTATTAAAGAGAAGAATAGATATTACCAAACATATTATGTAAAGTTCAAACAAACACGAAGTCGTTACAGCCTGATCAATGCATCCCTTGAGGTAAGCATAAAATCAACACCAGCAGTAGAAAAAAAAAAGAAAGAAAGGAGAAGTGACATAGACTGGTGTCAATCAAGAAATCACAAGATCTTTAGTCATGATATGCAACATTCTCTACAATTGCAAACAAATGGGAGTAGTATACAGTTTGAACGCAGGAACTGGGTTTTTTATACCAAAAAGAAACATTAAAAACAAAAAGACCGAAATGGTTAAATGTAGGCTTGAGTTTTTGCGACAAAGGTCAATAAGGTGTTCATTCAGATGACAGATATTACGTGATTTTCAGCCTAACTCAATCCACATATACATGCATCAGCAGTTATAGATGGAAGTATGTGCATGCACCATCACAATTACTATATTTATAAACTACATCCATCATATATAAAAGGGGTTATGATGTTCCTTGACAAAACGGATATATTTGGTTGAGGTACCTGCGAATCAAAGAAAAAAAAAGAAACATGTTATTTAGGAAAAGAAAGTGTAGATATAGCAATATCGCATTGGGACATAGCATTTGAATCAATAGAAACGATAACTTTCTTTGCAATATAACTTTCAATGATTTAATGCAACTACGCTTTACAAATCAAAAGAGATGACTTGATTTGTTGACATTATAATTCAGGAGGAATTGAGTTTTAATCATATTTAAGTTTACCAGTTAATATTTGAAGTCTGTCGGTAAGAAAAGAATCTCGGCTGTGTTTCGATCTTAAACATGTTGTGCTGACTTGTGGCAATCCATCCTTACTGAATTCTCCATAGTTCAGGGATTTTTTCCTTTACAGCTTTCTTGTTTATCCCCTTTTTCTTCACTTTTTTTTTTAGTTCCATATTTATACATACCAAACAGTAATTGTTGAAATGAACAAAATTGCATATACCATTCAAACAAAACTAAATTCAACCTATTTGATACCATCTAAAATACCTTTTTCTGAGTATCAACAAAGTGCAGAGGTAACTGCAGACAAATGCATACAAAGACAGCTCACCTTGATATTTTTTTAAAAAAAAATTTGGTAGATTAAAGAATTATGGACTATACTACAATCCTCTATCATCAGTTTATTAAAGACGATGACTGGCGCATTTACAATGGACCCTATAGACACAAAATCTCAATTGATCTCTGTATCATGTGCATCTACTTTACTTTCAACAACAATCGATGCTATCATATCAACACAGAAACGTATGAGTAAATCAAATAAGCAAATGGAAGAACAAATAAAAACCCAAGTCAGTGCAATTTTGAATCATGTACAAATACTTGAACAGTCTTCTCCTCCAAAAGTAATAAGTACACATGTTATCGTCCTCATACTTATATTTTAGAAGAAGCTTAATACGCAAAAGAGTATTACAAACCATATAGACATACTTGTAGACCTGCTAATAAGCTATTCTCAACGCCCATTAAAACGACATGATCATGAAGGTATGTTAATACAACTTGATTCTTTAAAGAGGACAAAGAATTTATTATGATGAGCAGCTTTGTCTTTTTATCGACGCTATTCACAGCCTGCGGTCATGAATAGTCATAAATACACTCGGTATGTAGACTCGGTCTATTTCCAAAGTCTAAAAAAGCATGTTACTGATGAAACAAATTAATAGTAATTCAGGTGAAAAGGAAAATACACAAATTCGTTTGTCATCTTATTCAAGCTCAGTAGGACATAAGTGGAAGCAACATCTTAGCTCATTCATGAGCTTACCACCGAATCGATACTCTAGTGAGCCGACATACGATCCCGAGTATCTACCGGCAAACAAGAAGCAAAGCAGCATATCATACGAAGCATTGTCCCCTCCTTATTCGGATCAACCTGAATCAAACTCAGATAATACTTGTCATGAACCAACTAAGCGAATGCGGTTTTATCGTCGCCTAAAAAGACCATCTTCTAAACGATTATTAAAAGATATGTTCTTCTCTACTAAGAAGCAATGTGATTACAACATGAATCAGGTAACACAACCAATTGATTTTTTTTTATATGTCTCCTTAAAAAAATTGTATCAATTTATAGCATGATGTTGCTGAGGCGAGAATGCAGGTGTTTTCTTTCCGTCTTTCTTCCATGTCTGTCGAACAGTGTCGTTTACATTTAGTCCCACCTTTTGCCAAGAAAACAAATATTCATTGGGATGATCAGGACATGAGTGGTCCATTGCCCTGTCAACAATTAGTGGATCATTATCAAGCATTTTATCCTATGATGGATGATAATGAGAGACAGCCACAACCAGAATCGCATCAAGTAAGTCGAAAAAGACGCTGTCAGCCTATCATGGATCCACAACAGAGGAAAAATTTACCATTGCCTCCATTACCCACCGTCGAGAATTTCTTGACCATCATGGACGAACCGAATTCGCCAGCCTCGTCTTATTTTTCTGCTCGATCACATTCTTCTGTATCTTCTAACTCGACGCTTAATTCATTGCTTTTGGACGACATAACAGACCAACTTGCTAAAACACATTTGATAGAACCTACTTTTTTATTCGAAAACAATGCTATACTCGACAAAGAACAGACAGCAGATTGCTTATTGTCACTACCACCCCCTGTTCCCCCAAAAGATGCTCATCTAGCTAAAAGAAAAGAAACAAAGGCCATAATGCAGTCAATATCACATTATCCACACGAAACATCAAGTCATAAAAAGAGAAGGGTCACAGAAACAACGACCAATAGTGGCTTCTTTCATAAACAAAGTAAACAAAGGCCTCCTATACCTCCTCGAAGAAGCAGTATGCCTTTACCCTTACCGCCTAAAGAGACAGAGATACCTAGCATGCCACTCAACGCAAAGAAAAATGCACAATATTATCGTCAAAAACCTTCTAAACCTGTATTTTTAGATGAAAGGTAAGTTTCCAGCATGTGTGTGTGTGTTTTTTTTTATCGTTGACTTGTGTTTGTGCAGTTCATGGAGTCATTTCTTGGGTATTCAAAGAAAGGAGCATAATGAGGTATGGATTGCTAATATTTCGCTTGGACTCATGCAAACCAATACATTAGACAATAAAGCGAGCCATTCTAGGCAGATCATTGGGTATGTAAGAGCATAAAGAAATGTCTTTATCATTTTATACTTATTATATTCAGGAGTACCAGGCTTGTCTAAAAAGGTCGATAAATCAGACAGCAAACTGCTTAAAATGACAGAAGATGGGGATGTAGTTTTATTGTACGAAATCATACAAGGAAAACTTCAAGTGGTTGCTGGCACACCAGAGAAACTGTTTGAAAAATTGGCTGATGAATCAGTCCAAGACATGAATTATGTAGATACTTATCTGTCAAATCATCGCAGCTTTATAACTTCTATAGACCTGCTTGATCAACTAATAAGTCGTTTTTATCTAACGCCTTTGCCAGGCGAATACGAGTATTTTTCCAAATGGCAAACCTCTATTCAGACAAAGTAAGGTCAAATATTTGTTACATTGACTTACAGTATATGTATATATATATATATATATATATAGAGTATTGAATGTCATTCATCAATGGATCACAATTCAATATCAAGACTTTAAATGCAATACAGAACTTGAAAGAAAGCTTCATTCATTTCTCTGCAGTAGTTCGCTCAAAAAGTACTCACATCAAGTGGAAAAAATAGAGGAACACATGAATCAGGGTCGCAATACAGATGCAGGGTTCTTGCCTTTTGATTCTATAGATAACAAAGAAACAGTTTTGCCTATGGGTACACCTCAGCCTACCTCACGTCGTCCATCCAACAGTTTATTTAACTTTAGTACTTTGTCTTCATTACCTATTCAACTTATGGACTCTTCCTTCATTCACCAAGATGTACAAAATTACTTTATTACGCCTTTGTCTTCCTTTGTCTCTCTTGAATCCAAAGACATTGCACGGTATTTAACGTTGGCTGATTTCTATCTGTTCAAATCAATTCTTGTGAATGGATTTATGAGCGATCATTTGCCCAAGCACCCAACCGAGATAGATCATGTACAACTGATGACCAAACGAGCCAATATGTTGGGTCATTGGGTAGTGCATGAAATCTGTAGTTTGACCTATTTGAAGCCTAAGAGAACACTGCTTCGAAAGTTCATAGAAATAGCTAAAGTAAATATATACTTGAATGTTATTGTACTAACATATTGATTGTAGTTATGTTTTGAATTGAACAACTTCCATACCTGTATGGTCATCACAATGGGACTCGCCAGTGCACCCAAACTCAAAGAGACATGGGAATCCTTATCCAGTAGGGATACGAACACTTTTGCTTCGCTCCAGAAACTATTGGATGTGACTATGAATATGCGATATTATAGACAAAAGACACAACAAGCCAAATCGCCTGCTATTCCATTCCTGCCCGTTGTTCTTAAAGACTATACTTTTCTGAATGAAAACTCAACATTTCTGAATGCCCATCCTAACCTGATCAATTTTACCAAATTTACACTACTCAAGCAATTCACAGACAAGACAGCGGATCTGCTGAATGAGCCTTATTGGTTTTCCAACAAACTGACTGTCTATCCCTTTTTTGATAAAAAACAAAGCCATGGTGAGACCGGATCCTTGAATAGTATTGCAGACTGGATAGAGACCCGTTTAAGTCAAGTGCAAGATTGCTATTTACAGTGTGATTTATTATAAAGAACTTAATTACCAAATGTAAAAGGATCGCCTTTTCTTAATTTCGACTTTTTGCTCGGTAAAACATAGTTAATAGGTTTGATTGTGCAGCTACGTTTTTGACTCAAAACAACTGGAGAAGAAGGCTCATTTATATTGGGTATCGTTTTTTTCTGTTTTCGAGTCTTGGGTATCTTTCGTCTTTGCTTGACATTATCTATGCGTAACTGTAGATTCTCTTGTTGAAGTTGTGTAATCACACTCTCAAGAATCGCTATTCTCTCATTGAGCTTCACATTTGTCTTTATTATTTCTGTATTCTGTTCTTGATATTTGGCTAAAAGAGCTGACAATGGTGTTCCATTCATCAAAGAAGAGAGAGAGAGAAAAAGAGAGAGAGAGAGAAAAAAAAGAGAAGTGTTTACTCTTTTTTTTTTTTGTCTCTCTTCTTTTTTTTTTACGTCTTATGCAATCTACTCGATTCAATATCTATGGAATTATTCTTGCTTGTTTGTTTCTAGTATTTGTGCTCTATCAAGTAAAGAGTAGTCAACGCACGACAAGCAAAGCATCTGCAGAAGCTGATTACTTGATTAATGATCAACAAGAATATTTTAAAACAAACTCATCCATTTCACCATCCAGTTGTCAATGTCCTTCTTTCTCTGGTTTAACTCATAATCAAACATTCGTTGAGCATGGAGAGAATACGCCTGTATTTGTGCCTGAGACAATGCCTAGTATACCACAAGATATTCTGGATAAATTAGAGGCCAATACATATGAAGATAAATCAGTGATTATCACAATAGCAGGTTACACAACAAGAAAAGAGCTCTACAATTGGATGGAACTCATGAAAGCAGCTAAAGAAGATCAGTTTGTCGTATTTTGTATGGATCCAAAACTGTATTTGCATTTGGTTGTCACTGGCCATGAAGAAAAGGCTGTCTTAATCCCAGAGGAGTGGTTTGTCAATGATAGTGTCTTGTTTAGAAATAGCACAGAGCTATTGCTAGATGAGGCTCGATTATCGCATGTCAAGACATGGGTATTACAGCGATTGGCCTATAGGCAAGATAGACACACCTTAATGCTTGATACCAATCAAGTCATGTTGCACGCTCGTACAAGGGAATATATGCATACATTGCTTCATATGCGCGAAGATACACAGATAATTGCTACACAAGACAGTCCACAGACTGTCAATACAGGCCTTGTATTTTTGCGCAGTGATCCCAGTCAAGAAGTCAAGCGATTGTTAGCAAGTACAGTTCAAATTCAAGAGGCTTATCCTAGTCTAAAGCAACAAGAAGCATTCAATTATGCATTAAACCAATCAAGGTTAGATGTCAAGGCAGGCATGCTAGTCTTGTTGGATATGATTCATTTCCCTAATTATTTCGATCTTAAGAAAGTCAAAGGAATTCAACCTTACATTGTTCATGTTAACCATAAGGTAGGCCCTATGTACTAGAAATACATACTGAATTGTGTTATTAGACTGATCAAGAGAGAATCAATGCCTTGAAGAAGCATGATTTCTGGAAGATCAATGATGATTTTGTAGATGGAGCTAGTCGTCAAGTAGAAGAGATGTATGCCAGACAAAGACAACGACTAGAGCAATACAATGAATAAGTCATGTGATGAATAATTGGCTATAAAAAGAAAAAAAGAAAGTGCTTTGTTCTCTTCCTCTTTTTTTTTTTTAAAGAAATAAATATGAGTTCATTTTGGTGGTATCCAAATGCTTTTGATGAACTAGTTGGTAATAGGCTTCTTTGATTCTATTGACACTCTAAAAAAAAAACAAAAATAAAAATATAGAAAAAGCAACTTCAGAGTTATTGCCTGCTGGTCAAGTTGACCTTGCTCTCCATCTCGAGATTAGTGACCAGATAAGAAGCAAACGAGTTAGTTCTAAGGATGCTATGCGTTCACTCAAGCAACGTCTAAGCCATAAAAACCCCAATGTTATCCTTGCTACTCTTTCAGTAAATATGAGTCATTTAGCCAAGATATGGACTAACAGTATAAGTTGGTAGATATATGCGTAAAGAACAGTGGTAGTGGCTTTGTAAAAGAAGTAGCTACCCGAGAATTTATGGAAGAAATGACACATTTACTTAAAGTACCTGTAAGTCAAGACAATATTAAGACAGATATTCATGATGTTTTGTTAGACTGGGTGTAATCAAGATGTAAAGGATAAAGTTTTGTATTTAATTCAAGTATGGGGTATTGCCTCTAAAGGAAACAATTCTTTAAGCTATATCTCTGGTACTTATGACCTGTTGCGTGCTGAGGGGTATGTATTTCCACCTGTAACTGAAAGGATTGATTTTACCTTGCTTGAAGCAGCAGTTGTAAGTCTCGTATGTTGATTTATGGCCATTATTCACAGAATACATTTAGGCTCCTGAATGGACAGATTCAGATTGCTGTGAGCGCTGTAGAACTACATTTACATTAACCACACGAAAGGTAATCTTGTAAAGGAAAGAAATGCATACATTGACTCCTTATTTGATAGCATCATTGCAGACAATGTGGCGGTACTTTTTGTCAACAGTGTTCCTCTAAAAGCCTCCCTTTGCCCCATCTCGGTATTAATGACACTGTGCGTGTCTGTGATGGCTGCTATATCAAAGTCAAGTTATCCAAAGTAGCAGATAAAGAAGCTGTGCCTCATTTGTTAAAGACGCCTGCTTCTGTCTCTTCTTCTTTGATGCCTACTTATACACCTTCTGTCAAGAGTAAAAACACAAAAGATGTCATCATGACTAGTCATAGCGATGGCCATCAATTCGAAGATGATCTACAAAAGGCTATTGAATTGTCTTTACAAGAATCTCAACTAAAAGCACCAAAGAAACTCAATCGAAAGACAGTTGGAGAAGTAGAGGAAGAAGCTAATTTAGCTGCTGCCATTGCTGCTTCACTTGAAGACATACATGTCAGCCAAGAAACAGCTCTACCTAAATATAACAAGGATAACATATCTTGTGTTGATATGGAAAACATTCAAATGTTCTCTACATTAATGCACCGTATTCAATCTGCTGGTGGTGATGTGTCTAACGATACACAGATCAATACACTGTATACTCAAATTGGTGCTTTACAGCCTAAGCTTATCAAGTCATTAGATGAAACAAGCAAAAAGCATCAAATATTTGTTGATCTCCATGCTAAATTGAACAGTGCTGTCAAAGCCTATGATAAATTGATTCAAGATAGATTGGATCAACAGCGTAACAGAACTACATCTCCTATGCCTTTGCAGTCTTATCCATCAATGAACAATTATTTACCTTATTCTGTTCAACAAAACTACCCTATTCAGTCTCAGCAATCTTATGTACCTCCCTCTCCAGCACCTTATTATCAACAGCAAACAAGTATGCCCTCAACGCCCGGTTATCCACCTTATGTGAATCAACAAGCACCGCCCCAATATCAACAAGCGCCTCAACAAGTACCATCTCAACAACAGACTCCACTTCAACAACAGGCACCAGCTCAACAGGCACCAGCTCAACAACAGACTCCACTTCAACAACAGGCACCAGCTCAACAAGCACCAGCTCAACAAGCACCAGCTCAACAAGCACCAGCTCAACAAGCACCAGCTCAACAAGCACCAGCTCAACAAGCACCAGCTCAACAAGCACCAGCTCAACAAGCACAACAACAATTCTATACTCCTCCAATCTACACTTCGCCCATCGAGAATAACTATTATAACCAGCCACCATTCAACCATACCCAGCAACCTACTTATAACAAACAACCTGTTGAAGAAGCTCCTCTTATTGATCTTTAATAAATTCCCGTTTTTATTCAGATTTTCTTCTTTTTCCTTTTGCTTCTGTTCTTTTTCTTTTTTGTATTGATGTCATAATCGATTGAGCAACCCACAAAGTACAAACCAACACAATACTCACTGTACCCCAACTCACCATCCAGCCATCTTGTATCTTACCCACTGGCACAGACAATGTAAGTGATGCTGTAGGGTCATGGTCCAGATAGGTAAATGTACTAGCAGGAGCAGGTGGCACCAACGAGAATTGATCTGATAAAGGTGGCCATTGACTTTGTCCGCAGGTCCAGCCTGCAAAGGGAGCTGGTATGGTAATAGTCTGTTCTGTTGTTTCGATAGAAGGTTGTTGGTATCTTAAGTGAAGCGGAAGTTCCAATACAGTGGGTATCTTGGATTGTCTCAGAATCACAATACTACCGCGCGTTTCTTTGATTTTCTCAAGTGGAAGTTCGAGGTCGTGCTCGCCAAAGATAGTGGGTGTGCCAATCAAAGGTGTCAAGTCCTGAAGTTGATATGGATCCACAAAGACACTGGGTGGTAATACGTAAATTACATCAAAATAACAGTCTTTGGTGTCATTGATATGGAGAGTAGTGACTATTTTAGGATGAAGACTGTTTGCCTGTCGTAGTGTTGAACGAACTTGTGCCATCTGAGTGGAGGAGGGGGTTATTGAAGTTATGACAAAAAGGAAGAGATGTTTTTGGATTGCAGCGCAAATTTCATTACCAGCGTTGCTGTGACTCTGTTTAATCCAGTTATGAACCAATGGCTACTGAAGAGAAATGAGAGATAAATATTGCTTCTTATATAGCGGCATGGTATTTTAGTGTACAAGTCATACAAGATAGTATGAAATGATGACATTCATGTCTGTGCAGACATAACCTGCTTTCTTTCTTTCAACAGAAAATAATGACCCTTCTCCCTTTTTAAAAATAAAGAAAAGTAAAAAAAAAAGAAATGAAGCTGTCTATATGTTACTTTTGACTCATAAAAAAAGAGTCTCTACTCATATTCTAGTGTGCCTGAATGCATAATTTACTCTCGGGTTGCCATGACAGTGTTTGTTAGGCTAATACAAGTCACACTCTTTACCACGATCTGATTGGTTAATGAAAAGTCCCCATGCCCTTTTTTGAACCCCCCTCTTCTACTGCGTGAACTATTTTTTTTTTTTTTACAACTTTTCTTTACTGTTGATAACAATGGCTCAAATTCTTGGAACAATTGCAAAGTGGGCTATCCCTGTTGGTCTTGCTGCTGGTGCTGCTCAATCTGCCATGTATGACGGTAAGTATGCTTATCTTATTGAACCATGAACTTACCATGCTTATTTACAGTCCAGGGTGGTTACAGAGCTGTCATTTTCGATCGTATTCAAGGTGTTAAATCTGTTTCTGTTGGTGAAGGTACTCACTTTTTGGTTCCTTGGCTTCAACGTGCTGTCTTGTTTGATGTTCGTACCAAGCCTCGTAATATTTCCACTACCACAGGTTCCAAGGATATGCAAATGGTTTCCTTGACTCTTCGTGTCCTCCACCGTCCCGAAATCAAGAATTTGCCTTCCATCTATCAAAATTTGGGTCTTGATTACGATGAAAGAGTATTGCCTTCTATTGGTAATGAAGTCTTGAAGTCCATTGTTGCTCAATTTGATGCTTCTGAATTGATTACTCAACGTGAAGTTGTTTCTGCCAAGATTCGTGAAGAATTATACAAGCGTGCTAAAGACTTTAACTTGGCTTTGGAAGATGTTTCTATTGTAAGTGTGTATGTATAGATAAAACAGGCTTTGCTTATATTGTTGTAGACCCATATGACATTTGGTAAAGAATTCACCAATGCTGTCGAACAAAAGCAAATTGCTCAACAAGAAGCTGAACGTGCCAAGTTCATTGTTGAACGTGCTGAACAAGAAAAGCAAGCTGCTATTATTCGTGCTGAAGGTGATTCAGAAGCTGCTGAAATGATTTCTACAGCCCTTGCTAAGGCTGGCGAAGGGTAAGAAATATAGATAGAACATGGGTGGTGGTGGTGGTGAGAAACAGAAGACTAACACAATTGGCTAGTTTTATTGCTTTCCGTAGAATTGAAGCCAGTAAAGAAATCGCAAGCACTCTTTCTCAAGCTCGTAATGTTACTTATTTGCCCAACTCTCAAAATGGTGGTAATATGCTTCTTGGTGTGAATGCCAATTAAAAGGATAATCTTTTTCTTTTTTATATATATATTTCTTTTGTAATATAAACAACTATATTTTTTCTTTATTCATTCAATTTGACAAGTGTGGGAATGTGTTCAGTATGTTTGGTTTCTTTACACTTGCAGATTTCTTCATCCTTTAAACCAGCTAAAGCTTGATCGATATGTTGGCCACAACCTAGATGGATTTAATGATTTGCTTTCATGATCTTTTTCTCTTACCAGCCCAAGTATATTTCTTGCATTCAGGACAAGTAACACGACGACACATTATTAAGAGATAAAGAAAGACGTTCCTATCGACCAGAGACAAAAGAATTTATACTGTTCTCTGAGTTTCAATTAATGACGTGGTCTTACGCCATATGTATTACAAATACAATAATTGTTAAGTTTATTTTAATGAAAAGCTTAATCTGCGTCTACAAACATACGAGGAGCAATATTCATAGCCATTAATTCTTGGAACAAGAGTTTACATGCGTATGGGATATGGATTTGTGAAATTCTGGTCTTGTTCTTACATGCGCGACATTCAAAATTGTTCTTTTTCAAATTGGCAATGGCCATTAAACCACAAATATCACATACATGGACACGATAAGCATCTGAAGCATCAAACAAACGTTCTTTCAAGAATTGAGCAACACCATGACTGATCATACTAAACAAGGACAATTAATTATAGGTGCTTCCATATTCATGAACTTACCAATCTCTTTCCATTTCACCGAAACGAAGACCACCGTCTCTTGAACGACCTTCCACAGGCTGTCTGGTCAAAATTTGTACAGGACCTCTTGCTCTACTGTGAATCTTGTCGTCTACCATGTGCTTCAAACGTTGATAGTAAGTGGGACCCAAGAACACTTGAGCATTCAATTTACGACCTGTGAATCCATTGTACATGACTTCAAACCCACGGGATTGATAGCCTTGAGCTTCTAATGCCTGTGAAATGGCTTCCACAGTCACATCTGTAAAAGGTGTAGCATCACCTTCATTACCTGTCAAAGTAGACACTTTACCCAACAGACATTCAATCATGTGGCCAATTGTCATACGGGAGGGAATAGCATGAGGATTGATAATCAAGTCGGGTGTGATACCTTCAGCAGAGAAGGGCACATCTTCTTGACGATACGTAATACCAATCGTACCCTTTTGACCGTGACGAGAAGCGAATTTATCACCCATCTGAGGTACACGGGTAGAACGAACACGCACCTTGACAAACTTGAGACCGTCTTGGTTGGTAGTCAACATGACTTGGTCTACAATACCTGTCTCTGTAGATCTGAGAGGTGTAGAAGCATCACGCTTTGTATGTGTGGTTGTTCTTTGACCCAATTCTTCAGAATCAGCAGGAATAGGTGCTGTCTTGCCAATGATAATATCATCACCAGAGACACGCGTACCAGGTGCAATCAAACCATCTTCTTCTAATTTCTCATAAGTACCGTGTTTGAGACGTAATGTGGTATCGCGAGTAGGCTTCTCAAATTCTTCCATAAACATCATGCCTGCTTTCTTTTCAGCATCCATGTAGGTACGGAAGAACAAAGATCTAAAGAGACCACGATCAATACTACTTTGGTTCATAATAACTGAATCTTCTTGATTATAGCCAGAGTAACACAAGATGGCCACAATGGCATTTTGACCAGCAGGCAGTTCTCTGAAACGCAAGAATTCCATGGAGCGAGTGGTCGTCAAGGGCTTTTGAGGATAGTACAGAATATTGGCCAGTGTGTCCATACGAGTTTGGAAATTCGTCAGGTAAACACCCATGGCTTGTTTACCCATAGCAGATTGATAGGTGTTACGAGGAGACTGATTATGGTCTGGGAAAGGAATGATACTAGCACAGATACCGAGAATCATACTGGGATGAATTTCACAGTGAGTCCAGGTATGAGAGTAGCTGCCTGTTTGTGATTTCACACGACTGGCTAAATCTCTGTTTTCTTGAAGAGGGGCACCGTATTGGGCTGTCATGCGGGATTCAGCCAAGTCCTCAGGGGTCATACAGATCATGGCTGTCTCTTCTTCATCAGCATCCACATATTCAACCACACCATCTGCAATCAAATTCTGCCAGCCATATTCATCTTCTGTGTCTTGAAGACGGATGATATGTTCACGGTTCAACTTGAGCTGTTGATTTTCAACCAAGAACAGAGGTCGACAACAACGACCAGCGTCTGTGTACATTCGAAGTTCCTTTTCACGAATGTCACGTACGATGCTGACTTCAGGCGAAATATCAACTGAACGTCGCATCTGCTTAAGCGAATGAATCAATTCTCCAGGGTCACGATGAATACCAATCCAGACACCATTGACAAAGACCTTGGTGGCATCAGCAATACTGTTGGCACTCAATTCTTCCAAGTTCTCCATAGCCCATTCTTCCAAGAACATGATCAAAGGCGTAGCAGAAGAACCCACAGAGATATAAGACATCAAAGCCAAATTCTTAACCAGACCACACGCTTGACCTTCAGGTGTTTCGGCAGGACAGACAAGACCCCAATGGGTGTTGTGCAACTGACGAGGTTTGGCAATCTTACCATCACGGCCAATAGGTGTATTACAACGACGCAAATGGGATAAAGTAGAAGCAAATGTGTATCTGTTCAATACTTGAGATACACCAGCACGAGACTGCATGGCTTTCTTTTGATCACCCCAGTTACCTGTGGCCAAAGAGTACTTGAGACCATTGGTGATCGTGTTGGACTTGACAGCCAATGTCAGGTTGAATTCTCTGCTGGACTCAATACACTTCTGCAAGTACTTGGCCACATCTTTTGTCAGTTTCTTAAACAAAAGTCTGAACAAACCAGCCATCAAGGGACCAGCCAAATCCATACGCTTCTTACCGTAATGATCACGGTCATCGAGTTCACGACGCTCAAGAGCAGCCAGCAATAAACGATGAATCATGTAACCAAAGAAATAAGATTTACGTGTCTCTGTCTTGTAAGCTGTACCCACATGAGGCAAAAGTTCCTTTTGAAGGATTTCAGAGGCATACTTGATACGCTTCTCTCGGGTAGCACCCACTGTTGTCCCTCTCTTACCAATGAAATCAAGGGCCACATCATGGTCTTGAATCACAAAGGCTTCTTCAATAGAAGGTTTAAGTAGTTCAAGCATCTCATAATCATTACGGTCATAACAGATATGCTCCAATACATCTCTGTCAGCAACTTGACCCAATGCACGAAACACAATCACAATAGGGACTTCAGAGCGAATATAAGGTAAAGCAGCACGAATGCATTGACCAGAAGAACCGCGTTCAGCAGAAGGTCGCATCATCTTGATAAATAAAGGAGAAGCATTCTTGGATCCCTTTTCAGGTTGAGATCTGATTTCAGCCGTGTATTGAATATTGGAAGGTGGTGCCTTGGAGAACACATAGACTGTATTGGTAGCCATACGTTCTTGAGCAATCAAGACCTTTTCAGAACCATTGATGACAAAATAACCACCCATATCAAAAGAACATTCGTTTAATTCATGCATTGAACTCTCAGGCATATCATGAAGAATACAATACGTGGATCGAAGCATAATAGGCACCTAGATAGTTTGTTATTCTGGATGTGTCTAAGAATTGATTGTTTTACCTTGCCAATAAACACTTTTGTCATAGGTGCGTGTTCAGACCCATTTTCGTCTTGGAAAAGGTCATTGGGGTTTCTGTTGGGGTTGTTGGGATCATAAGGGACTGCAATCTGTGTTCTTTTGCTCATATCCACATAGAGAGGAGAAGCATATCTTATTCATCATTGTTCAGTATCTGATTATAGTCTAGTATACCAAACTTACGTTAAATTACGAATGCGAGCTTCTTGAGGAAACATGGGTTGCGTACTACCATCTGCTTCTGTCATGGTAGGCTTTGACAGATAGATTTGACCGAAATCAATAATATATCGTTTCTAGTCAAATGTTAGCTTACATGATGTCTGTAGGGGTCATACTTACTGTCACATCACCATCACCACCCACATGCTGAAGTACAAGGTTTGAATTTTCATCCACTAATTCTTGCATTGTATTCTGTACAAATTCATCAAACGAATCTAATTGTTGTCTGACAAGACCTTTTTCTTCAAAAAACGAAGAAATGACTGTCCAACAGTCTTCTTGGCTATTGGAAAAAGCGTTAACAGTTTTTGTCTTGTTGTCATATAACCTACGTAATAGGCTCGTCTTCATAGATTTCTTCACCATCAGGAAGGAAATACTCTACATATCCATGCTTAGTTCTATTTGCGTGTTATTCAGTCTTATTACCATTCTCTGCCATTCGGTAACTGTCATCCATAATATCCGTCATGTTATATATACAATGTTCTTTTTTTTTTTAGACAAAAAAAAATATATAGAATGAAGCTAATAAAATGAAAACGTCAGTCATCATGCCAAACAATCAACACACGATATATACACAACTAGCAAAAAAGAAGAACAAAAAGGAATGAAAAAGAAAAAAAGGAATCCTACACAAGAAGATCGAGTGTATAGAAAAAGAAAAAGTTTGAAATACAACCCGCGCAGCGAGAGAAAGAAGGAAAGCGAGGAGACGAAAGAAAGCGCGATAAAAAAAAAAAGAGCCAAGTCACACACACACACACACACACGCTTATAAAATAATAACTCCGCTATGTTGTATCTTCTCTCATCTTTCTTTTTTTTTTCCTCTTATGAATTCCTATGAATGTGGATGTGATACAATACATGATAAACAGAGCCACATACTTGAATACCATATAAAAGATATACTCAAAGGTAAAATTCAGCCTGTATTTCAACACCAAGCCAATGTACACTCTTCACTTGTCAAAAGACCAAATTTAAAATATGGCACAGAACCAGACTTGCACGAAAATCAACCATGGAAACAACAAGAGATACTCGAGACCTTATGTTGGATTACTCGGGAAACAAGTGTAAGCCAATCAGAACAAAGACAGCCTATTGATATATGCTTCATAGTCCACTGTACTACAAGACAGCATACATTTACTGTTGCCTCCTCTCTTGATTGTATTGGATGATTATGATCCAGACTATAAGAAACAAGGTGTAGTTATGGTGCATGACATGATACTCAAATTAGACGCTTCATTTGTGTCAAGTTATGGCCTAGACAATCTATTTCTTGAGGTAAGGCTTATCCCTCTATGCCAATTGATCCTTAATGTGCCTCTAGTCTTTATTCAAATGCTTGACTTATCTATCTCAAGAAAGAGATGTTGAGTTATTACAAGCCACTTATCCTTGTATCCTTGACCTGATAGCCAAAGTCAAAAAGAACCGTATTCAACTCTATGAACGCGTCTTGACAGAAGGTGTCTTGACAGGCTTTTCTTATGCTGGACAAAAAATCAAGTTTTTGCCTATTCTGATAGTACCTATTGGTACATTATACCAAGCATTGGGCATCTTGGGTGTTCAATATCTCAAGGCCCTTGTGCCTGTCTTGACAGATGCTTTATGTATGGTATCATCTCATCCAAAATTAAAACAGATCCATGTACTGGCTGCACACGCTTTAAGGGTTGTCATAAAGACATGTTGGCCACGGTATGTTATTATGCAATCAACATGGTCTTTACTGATATTGAATCTAGTATTCCATATTACAAAGGTAGGATCATGGCAAGTATTGCTAAATCATGGACATTTTACTATGAACAAAAAGGTAAACAATAAACATTAACATACGCTCTCTTATTGACAACTATAGATAGATCAAGCCATGTGTGATGACATCAAACAAGTCTATCAAGTATTTGAAGCTGCTTGTCAAGGACAACACAAAGTAAGCTTTTATTTTATTATTTAATATTAACATATATCTTTCAAGTTGGATCAAGAAGCACTCTTGTCTTTCAATCCAACCCTTTTTCAACCTCTCTTTTTTTAATAAAATTTAGCATGTTGATCAGGAATCACTAAACAACGAATGCCGAGATAATTACAAATGCTGTCAATCACAAGAACAGCCCAACGTAAATACAAGACCAAAGATACAAAGAAATAAACAATAATATACACATATTCTGTTTCGGGTGTAAACAGAGGGATCCTAATAGAACATGAATACAGTCATCATGCTATGCTATACTTACATGGTGGTGACATAAGGCACATTGGCCACAATAGCACCTATCACAAGTGGGATCAATAGTCCAGTGGGAGGAGGTGTGTCCGATTTGGTCAAATGGGCTAAAATAATCTTGGAACAAATACGACCAAAGACAACACCTACAGCTAACAAATAAAGAGCATAATATTCATGAGAAAGAATAAACGAAAATGGAGAAATGACCCATAAATAAAATGAGACTGTATAGACTGTGATTTGCCAATTGTCATAGACCATAGACTGAATAAAAGGCTTGTTGTTTGATTTGCATGCTTGATACATACGATAAAAGCTAGAACAACATAAATCAACACGCCTTAAGGAGAGAACACTTACCATACAGGCACATGCGTCAATAAGAACAAGGCAACAAGCAGCCACAGGTAGAGATCAATCAGCCTCACTGATGCCATGTTTGTGGGTGTACTTTCCATCAAATCCCCCAACTGGGATTGCCAAATCATTGGACCATACAGACCAGAGATAATATACATGATACAGAGCATACATACACCTTCTGTAGGTACATTGATATAACCCAAATACAAAGTACCTGTGTGATACTCTTCAATCGTAGACAGATAAAATCCCACCATAGCAATCGCATACACAATCACAGAAGCATGCGAATGACCCAAACCAAGAGCAGCCATTTGAATAATGGCTGCAAACGAACAGTTGAGTGCATCACAGCCATGATCAAATAATTCACCCAACGGACTTGATGTACCTGTCCTTCTGGCTTGGCGGCCATCTACATTATCAAAAGTGGAATATAGCCATAGACCAATAGAAAATGAGAAATAGATCCATGCAGGACCAGCTTCAGAGGCTTCCATCGTAGGTACATAGACAAGCACAAGTATAACATTGAAGATCATGAACATAAGACCTGTCAGGGTGATCAAGTTGGGACTATGTAAGTTTAGTGTGTTGATAAAGACATAGCAGATTATTTACGCCATATTCAAAGGAAAGAGTTCAATAGCAAAGTCCCAATAGTGTCGAAGTACATATTTAGTTAGAAAAGACTTGTCTATACTTGAATACTTGTATAGCTTCAAGTTAGCCAGTTGTTTGTCTGTCAACACGGGTGATCCCATATTGTCTGTTTAAGAAAAAAAAAAAAAAGGGGGGAGGGGAGCGGAAGGAAAGAAAGGCTTATAATTTTAAGAGGAGAGTAGATAAACTTTATTGTCCAAGAACAGCCAGCATATCTTGAACATTGGTAAACTTTTCACGGGGTTTACCTAGTTTGGCTCCCATAGCAAATTCAGCTGCCTCAATCTTCTTCCAATCTTGGTAACTGACAGGTTGAATTTGACGTTCTTGCATGATAGACTGAAGCCCTTCTGCACCTGCCTTATTAGAATGGACCAGCATGGGCTTTTGTTGCTTTAGATCATTTACTATAGTATCTGCTGTCTCATAGGCATCTGCCATTGTAGACACAATCACACCAGTGGGACCTCGCTTCAACCAGCCAGCTGTATACATACCATTCAATTCATGACCATCTTGATCCATTATTTTACCAAAACGGTTAGGTACACGCCCTTGACGGTGATCAAACGGAATACCTTGAATAGGTATACTTTTATAACCAATACTTGTCAAGACTAAACCACACATCTGTGTTTCATATTCACCTGTACCAACAGCCTTTGGATGTTCTAATGGACCTTCTAAACGATTGATTTCGTATTGAATACCAGTCACTCTATTTGTATCGTTGGTCAAGATTTGGACAGGACTACGCAAAAACTTGGCTGTCCATGATTTTTCGGCTTGTTTCGTAGGTGAGCCTTTTTCCAAAAGGGCCATCAGTCGTTTCCATGCTCTGTTTTTGTTAATGACAGCTTCTGATGCTTGAATTTGACTATGGATGAAATCCATATCTGCATTGAATTGTACACCGGGAATAGACATTTGTTCTCTTAGTTCTTTTGAAGTAAATGAGACCTATAGGTTTCTTTGAGTCTTTGGTCATCAGCTTCTTTTCTTACCTGCACAGGTCCTCTTCTACCAACGACATGAACATGCTTAATTTTACTTTTAGAGAGTGCTTCGAGAGCATATTCTGTCATGTCTGTCTTGCGCAATTCATCCACAGGGGTCAATAGGATACGTGCAATATCCAGTGCTACATTGCCCTGACCCACTACAACTGCTGTCTCAGTATCTTGCAGGGGCAATCGAAGGTCTTTGAATTCAGGATGTCCGTTATACCACCCTACAAAGCTTCGGGCCGACTCAACGCCGTAAGCATCTTCACCGGGGATGCCCATCTTTCTATCTTCACTCGCGCCATAGGATAATAAGACAGCATCAAAATGAGCTTGAAGGTCTTGTATACTTAAACTCTGGCTCGAACCCGTACCAATAGGGACATTACCAAAGAAACGGATCCGATCGTCTTCGGCCACTTTGTCAAATGTGGTCATGACATTCTAATGAAAAGCATCAGTATTCCCTTGTTAGGTTTTTTCTACCTACCTTCACTTCAGGGTGATCAGGTGCAACACCAAAACGAACAAGACCATGCGGTACAGGTAAACTGTCAAACATGCTTATGTGTGAATCAGGCCATTCCTTTAATAAACGATGGGCTGTATAGAAACCTGCAGGACCACTACCTACAATCGCTAGTTTGAAAGGGTTATGATGAACAGCTGTTGAGAATGCTCTTGCGATGAGAGTCATAAAAGTATAAAGTGTGAATGTGACAGCGTCTTCTGCAAGTGGGGGGGGAGAGGTACCTTTTTTATAGACCAAAGAAATTAGGGTTTGTCCAATCAGAATGGATGACTAATACACAGTTTCATTTCATATACCTATGCTAAACACAATAACACATTTATGCTACGATGGACCTTACTAGTCATACTCTCTTTATGTAACAAGACATACTGAACTCTCTTTTTTGTGAAAACAATACTGTTTTCAAACACAGGTCAATAAAAAGGGCGCATAACTTTCAATTCCCCCTTTTTTTTACCTTCTTTCCATGTTGGAGTTTATTCCGGGAGAAATCTTTGTGGTAGGAGTTGTCTTGCTTATTACCATCATTGCCTATTCTTCACAACTTGTTTTATTTTTACCTGCTTATGGCTGGTGGAGTATAACAAGTCTCGTTATGTTACTGCCTTTCAATGTATTGGTTATTATGACATACTACAACTATTATCTCTCAGTTACTACTGATCCTGGCAAGATTCCATCCAACTGGGTAAGTTCTACTTTGAATCCTAGACGCATAACACTTTCTTTCTGTAGGAACCACCTTCTTCTCTTGTCATGTCAAAAGAAATCACGTCTGAAGGCATCACAGGTCCACGGTACTGTAAGACATGCAAAGTATATAAACCACCACGAAGTCACCATTGTCGATACTGCAAGCGCTGTGTGTTAAAAATGGATCACCATTGTCCTTGGATCAATAATTGTGTAGGATACGACAATCATGGACATTTTGTTCGGTTTATTATTTATGCCGTCGTAGCTTGCTCTTACGTAATTGCTCTGTTAATAGGTAGAGTAAGGGCCATCATGGAAGCCATTCGCCATTTTCAGGTAAATTCAATCTATGGGAACAAGGATGGCTAAATAAGCATATCTATAGTTTGATGCTGAGCCAAACACACTTCAGATTATATTTATGGTCCTCAATTTTGTATTGGCATTTATTGTGGTATTCTGTGTAGGCATCTTGACAGTGTATCAGTTGTATTGTCTATCCAGGAACCAGAGCAATATTGAGGCATGGGAAAGAAGCAAAGTAGAAGGGTTGATCAGACGAGGCAAGATTCTACCTATTCAGTATCCTTTTGATCTAGGGATCTATCGCAATCTATGTGAAGTATTAGGTCCTCAGCCTTTGACTTGGCTTTGGCCTAAACCAATGCAAGGGGATGGTCTTTCTTTCCCTGTGACACTGGGCACAGATCCTCGACTACCTTATTATTGGCCACCTCGCGATCCTGATGATTTAAGGCCCTCTATCTTTTCTTCAAAATACAAACGACAGCAAGAAACACAGCGATTATTAGCGCAAGATCCTAATGCAGTGATATCAGAAGACGAGTCAGAAGGGTATTATGATTCAGGCAGTTTTGTATCAGACAGTGATGCTGATTATTCCATTGATGATGAAGAAGAAGGTGTTCGACGATTTGTCAGTCATAGTGTCTATGATTTATCAGGCACATCTTGTGCTGAGCATAAACAACAGTATAACAGAAGGACATATCATAGAGAAGATCAAGATACTGAAGAAGAAGAAGATTCAATTCCTTTATCCACGTTGGCCACAAGAAAGAAGATGCCCTCTTCTAAAGAAGACTAAATGAACAAGCTTTCTTTTTTTTATATATAAACATTTTTCTAAACAATTATTATGTATACATTTTAACCAGTCAAGGTATCAACCAAAACACTCCAGGCACCAGCAACACCAGCACAGACACCAGCAGAAATAGCAACAGCACGGGGACCTGTAAAATCATTAATAAACCATACTCTCACTTTTCTTCTTTCTTTCTTTCTTTCTTTCTTTCTCTCTCTCTCTCTCTCTCTTTCCATTCACTTACCAGCAGTACTCTTGAAGAGAGCACCAGCAGCAGCACCAGCACCAATACTGTTAAAGATATCATGGGTACCTCTTGAATAATCCAACAATGAATTAGCACCATTATAAACCATGGCAATCACACCAACAGCATTACCCACACCGGGACCTCTACGAGTAATTGTGTTGAGAGTCGTGTTGAGACGCACACGAGGAGCGCCTGTGCTCTTCTTAAGACCTTCTGCCAAGCCATAAGCACCACCCAAAGTCAAGCCTGCTAAATACGTAGTACCTGTACCATAACACATATCGTCTGTCCAATTACGAGAGGGTGCAAAACCACCACTAGAAGAAACAGGTGCACTATCTTCAATTTGCAAGAAATCAAGGCCTTGAAGAGACATGGGTTGAAGTTTATTGGCGTCCAAGCTAATACTTGACATAAAGTCAGGCATTTTTTCGTAACCAGAGTCTTCTAAACCAAATGAATTTTGTTGTTCTTGTTCAAAAGTGTTTGCAGTGGGTGAATACAAGTCTTCTTCATATTGTTGTTGTGTAGGTTGTTCAGTAGTGCTGCTAGATCCAAAGCCAAAAATACCCATCTTTTTGAATTTCTTCTTGTTTTGCGGGGGTGTAAAAAAGAAAGAGAAAAAAGTCTTTTTTTTTGTGCTAAAAATGTTCGAGGGAGTTGATGTCCCGGTGGATACTGAAACCAATTGATATTTGAAACACCGAACTCTCCTCTTCCATGACACTCATCATTTATCCTATCCAAAGCTGTCCTTTTTGACCTCAAAAGTACCAAGTAGCATAATATGATATGCTCTTCTATACTATAACAATCAAATGATACTAGTAGAAGTATCTACTTACTAGTAAATGTCTACCGAAAAAGACCTCCTTTGTGTTATTCACAGTGTACAATCAGCTTTGATTGCGTTTTTGAAGCCAATACTCAAATCAAGCTCACTTTTTCGTCTTAGTAAACTTACTTTATTTTCTTCAGAGATACATAGAAATGATCCTACCTGATTTCGGTTGGATAAGATCTATATTGGGTCTTTCCAAAATTTTCTGATCGAGTTTTGTTTTTTTTTCATCTTCACGGACCTCCGTGAATCCCCCATCGATCAAGAAATAGGTTTTACACGACAGCCAAACCAATGGTACCGTTCGATTCCTGGACTCAAAAGAACATGTTTTAAATGAAAAAGAGACGATTTTCATAGTCTGGTTGTCGAGCAATGGTCTATCAAAGATTGGCTTGTTTAAGCTGTGTTTTGAGCATTTTTGCTCTAAATGTCATATAGAACATGTTAGCAATGAGCTTAAAAAAGTACGATATGTTATTTCGAGTGCCAAAAAAACATGAAGATATAGAAATATAGGCATTTTTTAGTGTGAATGTGAGAGTAAATGAACCTAGGACATACGGGATGGCTACACGCGGAGATTGAAAATGAAAGCAAATCTAAATCTTCTCGCTGCATTAGAATTGCCTTTCAGGTCTATTTTTGGAGCTGCTCTCTGCTATCAGTTGCTCGTAATATGATGTACCGATTTCTTGTTTCCAAACTACCTATAAGCCAATTTCTTCACTCCATAATCCCTGATACGTTCCCCTCGCCTCTTTGTCCAATTTGCACAATTCATCTTGGAAATGAACATCTCCCTTTCTATTGTCCGCCAAAGTTTTTCTGGAACAGTCTCATTTTCGAATTTCTTTGGCCTACGACCACTGTCGAAGATGTTATTCAGACACTTGTTAAACCAAACTTCTCGAGAATAGATTGTTTACGAAAGAAACACTTAACCGTTGTTGACATTGTCATTGACGCCCTCTCGCAAGTCTGGAAAACACACTGGAGATCTGTAATTGACAGCATCTCTTTTGATGCCTACTCCATCCTACAACAAGCACATACTTCTTTACAGCTGCTTGCAGATGAAAAGCAAGTACACACAAGACTGTAATCCTTATTTTACCTTTTTTCCACTCATAACAGTGGCATACTTTTCATTTTATTCTATCTAGTTAATTTGTAGCATAATCGCATAATATAATTCCGTATAAATTGCGCCCGTTTCTTGAGTGTCATTAGGGTAACTTTACGCGGAGCAATGATAGAAATCACTAAGAAAAAAAAAGGCTGCATTAGAACCAATCTTTTGCTGAGTACTGCATAAAGACGCGGCTTTTTGGTTTTAATGCAGTAGCAAAAATTGTAGAACTTCAATTTCCAAGTCTATTGATATAAAGAACATAATAGCTTTGCTGATAAAGTATTGAGCAAATAAGCAAAAATGTATATGAGGTTTTTTGCTCCTATCACATCATTTTCATGGTAGAACAGGTAATTAAATGCATTGAACAAAAGCTAGAGCTTCTTGCGCACATTTTGAGTATTTGAAATTGACAATGGCTCTCTTTTTCACCTTGTAATGTCAAGTAGAAGATCAAAGGTTGGCAAAATTACGATTTTTATAGGTAATATCCTTTGATCAAAAGGCATATTTTGGCCTAATTCTACTAGTCGTTTCTTTTTGGTCCAAATCAACACCAAAAGTACCTCTTGCGTTAATAAACATTATTTATAGGTATTTAGAGCATTGCTGCGTGTATAGACAGGCTCTACGCTCTCTTTGTTTGCATAATTTTTGCTAGAGAGGATGCATCTATTTCAAGAGGTGCTATTTATTTGTATAATCAAATGAAATCAATGACATCTTACGACTAAGAAGAACTTATTCATCATATACATACCTCATGAAAGGACGCAATAATCAATAAACTTATTTCTCTTTCTCTTAAATTCAATATGCATACATAAAAATGATTACTTTTCTTAAGTGCTTTCCAACGTAATTTGTTCATTGTAGAGTTATGCTACGTTTCTCTTTATTGGTATAAACAAGATGATACAGTATTGTCATCTATTCATAATATTCCTCATCATCATCGTCTTCTTCATAAGGGTCGTCCTCTTCATCATCCATAATATTTCTTGTTCTTGATCGCTTTTTACGATTAGATGCAGGCTTGTTCTTATATCGACTGGGCAGTGATGTCTCCTGTGGCGCATAGTTTGTAAAAATATTTTCATTCATGGCTCTTTGATGATACAGGTTGGGCAATGCACCCCCAGGACATTGTCGTTCAAGTTCTTGATCAAATATTTTCTATGGGATATATTAGTATCCATAGGACTGATGACTGCTAAAATACTTACTTGCATTTCATTCGCATCCTCATATACAACAGATCCTTCTTCATTAAAAGTACGAGCATTTTCAAACATCAAATGGAAATCACTTTCAAATTCGGCTACTGTCTCATAATAGCTTGAATGAATACGCTCTTTGATCATGTTCATTGAAATGGGATTCTTGATTAAAGTGTAGTAAAGAGGGTATTCCTTCTTACTGACTAAATCCATGAACAATTCACATCTTGGACGATAAGACTCTTCATCTTCCTCAACGGCTTCTTCAACAGCTTTGTAACATGCTTCAAATACTCGAGTTAACTGTTGTCTAATCAATGGTGGAACACGATCGACTTGTTCTACTTTGTTTCGCTTTCTGCCCGTCTAACAAAAAGAAAAAGAGTATAAGTTATGGTTTATGTAGGAACTACATTTCTTACTTCGCTTGTCTTTTTATCGCCCCCTCGTTTTCTGCCTTGTTCCCCTTGCTCTGATGCTTGGTTCTGTCGTCTTTTTGATCGACTCTTTGTTGCTTCCTCTTCCTCTTCTCTTTCAAGAGCCTATACAAGTAATTGGATATATACTCTAAATCTCTCAAACACACACTTACTTCGAGCCATTCTTCTTCTGTCAACCCATCATCATAACGTACTTCTTCTTTTGCTCTACGTCCTCTTCCAAATTCAAGAATAGAGTCTTCATTTACAGCCATAGTCTGATCTTGTGTTAAGATATCAGGTAATTCATCCTCTTGAATCAATCTCTCTAATCGCTTTTTGTAACCTCGACGTGCATACATGTCTGTCTCAGCTCTCTCTCTCTCAAGATCAATCTTCTTGAAAATGACCATATCTTCATCAGACCGTTTCAACATTTCATTCAATTCTTCATCGTCTGCTTCTTCGTCCAGTTCATCATCATTGCCTCCATCAATTTTGTCTTCCAATAAATTTCTCAAGAAGGCTTCACGGTCTTCCTCTGTACTTCGATTATCAAATTTACCAGCCTGAATGACCTTGCCATCAATATCCAGCTTATATTGTGCTCTTGCTAGAATGTTTTCTTCAATTGAATTACTCGTAATCAAACGAAAAATACGGACTTCTTTTGTTTGACCAATACGGTGAGCACGGTCTTGTGCCTGAAGATCTTGATGAGGGTTCCAATCCGAGTCAAAAATAATGACTGTATCAGCTGTCTGCAGATTAAGGCCAAGGCCACCTGCTCTTGTACTGAGTAAGAAGACAAAATAAGGAGAGTTAGGTTGATTGAATTGATGAAGTAAGGCAGATCGTTCTTCAGATTTAGTGGAACCGTCAAGACGCAAATAACGATAGTTACGCCAGTTGAGATAGTCTTCCATGATGCTCATGATACGTGTCATTTGGAAAAAGATCAAGACACGGTGCCCTGTTCGTTTGAGTTTGGCTAGCATGCGGTCCAAGAGTTCGAATTTACCAGAGCAACGGTAAAGCAGCTCGTTGGATTTACCACTTGGGTTCAATGTGTTTTCAACACCTTCAAAAGCGAATGGATGGTTGCATACTTTACGAAGCTGCATCAGTGTATTATTGAGTCCTCGGACAGGAATTAGGCTATAAACAATGTAAGGAAGAGTATAACACACAGACATACTTACGCATTCTGACCATTGTTTGTATAGATATCACAATTTCTTTTCAATTGATGGTAAATCTTGAGTTGCAAAGAAGATAGTTTGCATTTGATGATACGCTCCACCTTATCGGGCAATTCAGCTTCCACATCAGACTTGAGTCTTCTGAGCAAGAAAGGACGCAATACTTTATGAAGACGCTTGATAATCAACAGTTGTTCTTCTTCATTCAAGTCTACTTTGTCTTGAACACCTTGGTTTGAAAAAGGTGTATTGAACCACTCTTCAAAGCTTTTGACACTCTTGAATATCTTGGGAAGAATAAAATTGAGCAAAGCCCATAATTCAGGCAGATTGTTCTGTATAGAGTATAAATACAAGATAGCACAATAATACATGTTTTTGTTTTTACCTGAAGTGGAGTACCAGTTAAAATAAGACGATAGCGAGTATAATAATGTTGTCTTAAGGACACGGTCAGTTTAGAATTAGCATTCTTCATACGATGGCCTTCATCCATAATCAAGTAGAGCCATTTGACTCGACTGAGTACATTCTTGTCTCGAATAATATACTCAAATGTGGTCAATAGGACATGATAACCACCACCTTTTACAACACTTGCTAGATCGCGTCTGACATGAGGAGGACCTTTATAGACAATTTTTCTGATAGAAGGAGCCCATTTATCAAATTCAAGCGTCCAGTTGGTTAATGTGCTATAGAAAGCATTAATGCTTTTTTCTTGTTATATACGAGATACTTACGACAGGGGAACAATGATAAGAAAAGGTCCATTTTGTCTTTTCATTTCAATCAAATAAGTAATCAAACTAATGGTTTGAATGGTTTTACCCAAACCCATTTCATCAGCAAGAATACCATTGAGATTGTTGTTGTAAAGAGACACCATCCATTGCAATCCTTTAATTTGATAGTCTTTCAATTTACCGCCAACCATAATGGAAGGTTGACATACCTCTTCCCGAACTTTGTGTGTAATTTGATAATAATCTGCACTTGCAGAAGCCTCTGCCTCGTCTTCATCCTATATTTTTTATATATATATATAAGCCTTGATGGTCAATAACCGTATTTACTTACTTGAATTACAGATGTACCACCAAAAGATGCCATACTTTTACTTTCATTCTGTTGGTCTTTCACAGATTTGGTCAAGGACTCCAAAAATTGTCCAGTTTGTTTCAAGAGATGTGTAAGACGAGTATCTTTGGCCTCATCAATCAATTTCAGATAAGCTTCTTCATCGTCATTCTTTAAAGCTTGAATACGTTCTTTAGCAATGCGCTCTGTACGCTTTTGCTCTTCTTTTTCAATATGGTGATGATACTGAACCACAGCACGACCTAATTTAGTCATCTTACTCTCCTTGATCTTGTTATATGCAACCAAGTTGGCACCATGTTCACAGATAGCAGAAAGACGACTTTGTTCTGCTGCACGTAAGGATTGGTATCTGTTTTGTCTCTGTTGTCTTTCAGCTGCTTCAATATGCCTTGCTTCTCTTAGCGAGAACTTCTTCATGCGTCGATAAGCTGTTCTGTCTACGGATGTGGCCAAGACAGTGGATTTGGAGACACCCAAAACAAGTTCTTGGCGCAACTGTTGTTGTTTTTGAAGTAATAAGAGCGATTTTATGCGAATTTTGTCCTTGATATTGTCTGTGGGAGAGTGGTGTTGAAGATGGTGTTGAATATGTGATTTCAGTCGATTTTCTCGTTCAGAAATAATATGGTTCGCATCAAGACCAGAAGGTAACAAGCTTGGTATTAATAGTCTTTGTTGTCTTGAGGCATGTGCATAAGATGAAATAGGTTTGGGAATCAAATTGTAAGGAGATACATAGGCATTGTAGTTGGTGCGTGCAGTTGGAATAGATGATCTTAAAGGGGAGGATATGCTTTGTTTAGATGGTTTTCTCTTGATAGGTGGAGGGGTAGTGATTTCGAGGTTGTGGGTGTTAAAGGCGAAGATTCTGCCGCGAGGGTATGAATAGGTGCCAATACAGCTTGTTGGATATGCGTGGGTAAAGGTGAATCTTTGGACAATAATTTGAATGCCATGATTTGGTATTTTAAAGCAGCTAGTTGAGCGGGTGTAAACACACTATGCTGTACACCTAAACAAAGTCAATACACATCATTTTCAATACAGTCTTACCTTCAACAGGTTGTTTTTTGATAGTAGAAGTTGGGGAAGGCACTGGTATTGGTGCTGGTTGAAAAACTGGATTATTCGGACGTCGAACATTTTGCATAAGTTTTAACTGGTAGCTTATTTGTGCAAGCTCATAATTATTTTCTTCTGTAGCTCCCATAGACTGTAGAAAACGAGCGCGCTAAAATATAGTTAGCATAAAGCGCGTATTGCTATACTTAGGCTACCTGCAATAAAGCGCTTGCTCTCGCGTTGGCATCTTTTGCGGTTCCGGAAACGAAATCGTTCAGATTAGGTTGTGTCATGGAATTCATGCGTATTTATATAGCTAAAAATGTATAAATAAGGTATATCGCTTATTTTTATAGCGTGTTTTGTACCTTTGATGCTTACACTTTTAAGGGAGAAAGCGAGAGAGAGAGAGAAGGAGGGGAGGGGGTGTAAGGTCCGCTTATGTTTGGCCGGGTTTTAAAAGCCGGGACTAAACAGAAAGTGTGCCTGATTGTAACCCTAAAGTGATCGGACAACGCTTGTTTTCCGGGCAACACTTGAAAAAAAAACATTTGACACTTTTTTTTCTTTTTCTTTCTTTACTTTATTATGGTTGCTTCTACTTCTTTAGAGGTTGTTCCTGACGACCCAACTGCTTACAAAACACAACAATATTGGGAAGAGAGATATCAAAAGTAAGGAAACAGCTTGTTGGAAGTAACTTTATTGAACTCGGCTATGTAGAGAAGACTCAGATACTACATTTGACTGGTTCAAGACATATGCAGAACTAAAGCCTCTTCTTAACGAGGCTATTCCCAACAGAGAAGCCAAAATTTTAATGCTGGGCTGTGGCAATTCAAGTAAGTTGAACATATGGCAATAATTATTTATTTATCTTGTTGATAGCTTTGGGTGAAGATATGTACAATGACGGCTACAAAAACATTACCAATATTGACTATTCAAAAACTGTGATCGAGAACATGAAGAGCCGTTGTGTCGACAAACCAGAAATGACATGTAACTATAGAATATTAGCAACCATCAACTTAAATCTATGACAGGGTTAGAAATGGATATTCGTGATTTGAAGTTTGATGATGAATCGTTTGATGCCATTATTGATAAAGGTATACACTAGAGATACATAGCATAAAACTAAGAAAATGCAGGTACTATGGATGCTTTAATGTGCGATAGAGGAGATGTTTGGGACCCTTCAGAAGAATTAATTAATGATGTCAAAGGAGAAGTGGACGAAGTACAAAGAACGTTAAAAGTAAGCGGTGTGTTCCTATACATCACTTTTGGACAGCCTCATTTCCGTAAAAGACATCTTCAAAGAGATTGCTGGACTATCAACATAAAGACAATGGGTGAAGCTTTTCATTATTTCTTTTATACAATGATTAAAGAAAAGAAATAATGGTGGCTTAGATTTGCATTTTTCTTGCATAAATAAACATTTTTTTATCTCCTTTTTCTCTTGAAATAGACATGTTTTTCAGATTATTTTCAACAAAAATACATTCCCCTGTGCAACAATTAGATGCTATCCATCAACTATCAAAAGCAGTAAACAGCACTTCAAGTACACTTGAGAAGCGTGCAATATTATTGAAATACCCAGACGCACATGCTACCCTCAAACGCATATATGACCCTCACCTACGACACTATGTCTCGGCAAAGACAGTATCTAATTATCTTAAGAAACATACAAATGTTAGATCCAATAGCTCTTATCAAGACTTGAACCAGTTGTTGGATGCTTTGTCTTCTCGCCAACTAACTGGCCATAGTGCTTGTGAAGCTATTGGTTCTTTTTACCATACTTACTGCAAAACAGAAGCTCAACAAAATACCTTTTGGCATATCATTGACCGTAACCTCAAAATGGGCGTATCTACTCGAACTATTCGACACATTCTGTCTCACGACAATACAGAGACCAATCCAACATCTTTTAATGTTGCTTTGGCTGCTTCATTCTCAACCAAGAATTTCAACCTCTCTGACAAATGGTATATGTCTCAGAAACTAGACGGTATTCGTTGCATCACCATGATTGACTACAAAAATAATGAACCGAACATCAAGTTTTATTCTCGAACTGGAAGACTGTTTACTTCACTTGGGAAAGTCAAAAAAGAGATTCAAAAAAGACTTGAGGCAACAAAAAACACATCAGAATTTGTATTGGATGGTGAAATATGTGCTTACAGCGACGAGAATACATTCAATGAAGATTTCTTAAAGGCCATGGGCCAAGTGCGCCGAACGAATGAAGAGATGGAGAATCCTATCTATCAAGTGTTTGATCTTATTAATCTTCAAGACTTTTTTCAAGCAAAATCAGATCAAACATTCTGCCAAAGACAACAAGCACTCGAAAAATTTATAGAAGCGCCTTTACAACATGTTAAGCTTGTCAAGCAAACACTTATTAAGAGTCTTGAGCATCTAGATCAAATGAAAGAAAGATCGATTCAATCTGGCTGGGAAGGATTAATACTGAGAAAAGAGTTTATTTATGAAGGCAAAAGAACGCAAGTATAAACATTGATAGGAGCAATACACTCATTCGAATATATAGACGGAATATGCTAAAGTTAAAGGAATGGGAAGATGCAGAATATACTGTTAAGAGGATTGAAACTGGAATGATGCGAATGCCTGATACAGGGGAGAACAAAAATGTACTTACTAATGTCATTATTGAACACAAAGGCAATACGGTTAGCGTTGGCTCTGGTTTTTCAATGCAATCCCGCATTGCATATGCTGAAGACCCAAGCTTGATCATTGGGAAACCTATCACTGTACGTTATTTTTCAGAATCTTTTAAAGAGAACGGCGCCATCTCGCTTCGTTTTCCAACTGTCAAGGCAGTCTATGAAGAAGGAGAAAGAGATGTTTAAACAATAAATATGCGCAACAAGCTACTGGATAGATTCAGTTTTTATTAGATCAGGCTAAAGTCTCTCAATTATAACTCTGTTATTCACATCAACACATCCTTGTATTAATGAATTGTAAGCGAGTAATTTGACATTAACTAAAAAAGACAAATATCTCCTTTCATTACGTAACTGGAAGCCTTTTCTTTTTATTATGCAAAATCAATATAGAGTCATGCTAGCTTAAAGCAATTGAACAGGCATTAATAAATTTTGGGCATCTTGTCAGACAAATTGAGGGTATGAGGGGGGATAGAAATACAGTGCATTAAGCGATATAATCAGTCTATCCTCTGGTAAAAGCTAAAATTGCTGTCCACTGTTAGAGATATATCAACATGATTATACATTTCTTTCTGCTTAAAGCGCTGACACAAAGAATAATCATAGTGTAACAGTGTTTTTGATATACTCCATTTAGTTTAAGATCCGTATCCCTGAAGTCTTTTTTTTCTCTTATTTGACAGTACCAACAATGGGTTGTCCTTCAAAAAGAAAACTACAGTTGAGAAGAGTTAATCCGAGACTTGCAAAAAAAAAAAAAAAAAAAAAACACCTGTAAGATGCTTCAGCATAAACAACTCATTTTAATTGTAACCACTTTTACTAAATAAGTTTAATGTGGCTGATGTAGATATCACCAGAATCAATGATGATAAAGATATGCTTATAAAAAGCAGTACATCTGATAATTCCGCTTATACTTTTTCTAAGGAAACTCTTGAGAATTCTAAGAATGATTTTGAACTTCTGGACTGTGATATTCTTAATTCAGACCACAATATATTATTCCAAGAAGGAATATAATACAAAGCCATTGGCGGCGTTAATCAAGCGGGACAATGGCAATGCAGAATTGAACAAGAAAATTTGTGTATCAGTGTCTGGAACTATTCGTCATCGAAAACAAATTGTCAAAGAAATGGCCAAAGGATCAAGAAAATTAACTGCTTTCTGTGCACTCAGAAAAGTCTTGAAGTTAAATCTCAAAATAAGTTGGAAGTAGTGGTTGATCAGTTTAAAATTGTCTAAACTTCCAAAACAAATAAGAAGAGCATGTTGCCTTGTAGAGCAAAAGTAAAGAGAATAAAGTTCAGCAATATCAAAGCACCCAATTTACGAATCAATGAAGCAAGTACTTGGAAGACAATCTCCAGCATTTTGTAAACCAGTTTGGCAATAGCTTAAATAAACAACAATACCTTTTTTTTCTATTTGGCACATTGTGCTTGTTCAAGTATATTTCAACAAGATGACTAAAATAAGTATACAATTGTATTTCCTTTTTTAGGTCAAACTATATTTTCAAGCACCTTTTTCTGTTCAAATGATGGTGAAACCATTGCATTTGTGCACAGACATGTAAGCTTTTTTATCTCTCGAGTAATAAATTAAGCTGACTAAAATCGCACTAAGTTTTAATTGGTCTTCATGACTCATTTGATAACAATTTTTTTTTAAAAAAAATATTGATTAAATAGCAATAATAACTGTTTTATCTTTCATACCTATACAAAAAACAATTGTAGCAAATATTTATCTTTCGTTTTTCTTTTATCTTTCAAACGCAAGGGCTACAAAATGTATCATATAAATCATGTTATCAAAATTTCAATTTCAATTTTTATCTGACGGCAATAATTTTTTTTTAGCTCGGGTCTTTTCGTTTGGACGAGAAAAAGTATAAAAGACGACCATTTTCGAGGTTTTCGACTTTTTTTTCTCTTCTTTTTTCTTTTTTCTTTTTGGTATTTTCACTCTCTGAATTTCTCCCTCTCAATGCTGGCACTTCCTACAACAATCACAAGAAACGCTATCCCTCCAGGCTTCATAGGTAAATTTAAATCTGATTTAATATGTGCTACCTTAGCCAATATTTTGGTCCCTGAAATTAATCAATTTTTCAATAAGCATAGACTTTGCCTCATCCTCTTTTGATGCTATTCTGTTTCCTAATGTCAATGCAAAAATTGAGACCAATACGAATGACAATAATGAAGTCAAGAAAAGGAATACTCATTTACCAGACTTAATTCCGTTTATTCAACTTATCACAGATAAATGTGATGTCCAGCCAATCCATCTTGTGATGGCTCTTATGTATGCTGAAAGATTTAGAAAATCATTGCCAGCAGGTAAAGTGAAATTATGAAGCAACAAAGAAAGAAATTAATCTTTTATCTAGGATTCAAACCCGAAGCAGAGGCTGCCCATCGTATTTTTGTCGCTTCACTCTTAGTTGCTAGCAAATACAGTGAAGATCGTTGTCTCTCTACCAAGCATGTGGTACGAGCAACAGGTGACGTGTGGTCCATTAAAGAAATCACCCGCATGGAGTTGGCTTTTTTGACCTTTTTGCATTGGAATCTATACATTAGTCAAGAAGAAATGACCAAGTTTCTTTGTGATTTAGGATTTGATATCAATCAAATTTTGCCTAATAATCGACCTGTTCTGTTAGAGGATACCATGCGTATTTAAATCGTTGCCTGTTGTGATACCCCCTACACTTTGTAAATATATAATGTATAATAAATCTTGTCTTTTTCTCACGCATTACTATTATCTAAAAAAGCCGTCATTTCATTTCGTTATGGTTAGACAAACTGTCTTTTTGTTACTGTGTTATATTAAAACTTTTTTGATGTCATTCTTTCTAGCTGATAATAAGCGTGATACACATCTAGTTTTTTTCTTCAGCCAAAAGACTCGCTCACGTGTGTAATTATGTGGTTCCAGTGTCTCTTATTTAGACTCCACTTATTTTTATTTTAGTCTATTTCTGTCAACCTTTTTTTCCTTTTCTCTCTTTTTATTATTGTCAAGACAACGGTAACTCGGGAGTGTTTATATTATGAAATTCGCTAAATATCTGGAATCAGAAAGTATTCCAGAATGGAGAAAGGCCTATATCAATTACAAAGGTCTTAAAAAGAGACTTAAAGCAATCGAAAAAGTAAAGTTTAATTTAAAGAAACATATGATTGATTTTGAGAATAGTATCGAAAATTAAACCAGATTGAAGAATCCATTCATTTTGAAAACACTATGTTGGGCGATGCTGAATCGCAACGGACAGACAGCTTACCGAGATCACACCCGAGAATACCTCGACGACGCTCTTCTATTCTTGACGATCGCCCGAGACTTGGAAACGGATTATTAAAACGCATTTCAACTCGTTTTAGAAAACAAGACACAGAATTAGACAAGCTAAGTGTCAGCAGACCTTCTACTTCAGGTAAGTCACATATAAGAGAAAAAAGGGACGAAATTCATGTTCTATATGTAGTTGTTGGATTGCAATCAAACAGTGTATTAAATGAAGCACCTCGATTTGCAAGTGAGCCTGAACGATATTTTTTTGTCATGTTGGATCAAGATTTAGAAACTATCTCTAGGTTCTATGATGGTATGACTGTAACTAATTTCTTTTCTTAGTCAATGTTTAATGCTATTTTATAGAGAAAGAAAAAGAAGCTGAAGCTAAATATGATGCACTCAAAATGCAGGTTCAATTGGTTCGAGATTTTGCAGCACATTTATCTCAGATAGATGTAAGAATAATAACTTGTGCATGTGTGTTGCTCATGTATAACATTAGGTATCGCACGATATTATGTCAGCAGATGGGCTGAATCCCATCAATTGGTTTAGAAGAAGAGGGTCTTCAGATTCGAATACTACAGAGAATGCTTTACCACCTTCTGTTAAATACAATGGTGATCAGCATGTTAGCTATAATGTAAGCCATTTTAATATAGGCATAAAGAAAAAAAGTAACATATAGACGTAGGTTGCTAGGAATAGACTTAAAAAGCAATTACCGAGTATTATCGAAGTTTAGAGCTTTTAAAGTCTTATAAGGCAAGACAAGGCAAGAAAATGAAACAAGTTACACTAACTTCAATCAAATGAATAGGTGCTGAATGCTACAGGGTTTCAAAAGATTCTGAAAAAGTTTGACAAGACAGCAGGGTGGAAAGCAAGTAGTTTATACATGCAAAAACTCAATAAATATCACTGGATGAATTCAGAAAAATTAGACGAATTTTTACATAATACAGAGGTAATAGGAATAAGTTTGTATGAAAGACTCATGTATGTATATAAAGGAATTGTATATAGCTGAATTTGCAGAAGGACATAGAGGAAGAGGTATGTCAAAACTTAGAATTCCCGAAAAAGATGAGGTAATTACATTAATACATAAAAAAAAAATATGAATCATCTACATTGTTTAGCACTATACACCTACTACATGGAGAATTGGCTTCTATATCGGCTTCTCTTTAGCACTTTTATTAAGGGTAGCTCAATTGGCTTTTGATCCTCATGTTGTAAAAAAATTGCCCAACTTGGAATATAATTTACAAATCTATGCCTGCTTTAGTCTTCCTATTATATTTTGTTTAGGTTTCTCTATCAACACACTTGTTTGGACACGTTCTCATATCAACTACAAGTTTATTTTCGAATTCGATCCTAGAGATAACTTAGATTATCACGAATTTGCAGAGGTAAATATAGTACTGTTAAATGGTAGCTCATGTTTTGTTATTTAGTTGCCTTCATTAATACTATTGATTCAAGCAATCATGATGTATATTGATTTATCTCAAACATTTGCACCTACTGTCCCATCTGAATTGTGTCCTCTTATTTTGTTTGTCATCATGGTTGCTATTTTGACATGTCCTTTCCCAATTCTCTATTATTCTTCTCGTCGCTGGCTTGGTCTTTCTTTAGGCCGTATTCTGCTAAGCTATAGTCTTCCTATTGAATTTCGCGACTTTTTTATTGTTGATGAGCTCAACAGTCTTGCTTATTCATTCTGGACATTTTCGTATTTTGTCTGTGCTTATAATTGGCATTGGAATGATATGACAACTCATTGTCCTGTCAAGATCTTTTGGTATACGCCATTTTTGGCTTGTCTTCCTCCTTGGTGGCGTTTTTTGCAATGTATCCGTCGTTTTAAAGACTCGAACGAAAAAGTACATCTTGTGAATGCTCTCAAATACATAACAGTTATTGGCTCTACGTTGGTGACAGGCTACAGAAGAATGTATCGTACGTATATCACATAGTTTCTTCATGATGCACCTAATTTACAAAATGTTATAGCGAATGAGTCCATGGAAGTCATCTGGATTTTATTTTCTGTGATTAATTCTACCTATACCTCTATTTGGGACATCAAAATGGATTGGGGACTATTGCAGCCCAACAGCAAGCATTTCTTGTTGCGAAACGATCTCGTGTTTTATCGTTGGACTTATTATGTAGCTGCTCCTCTTAATGTTGCCTTGCGCTTTGCTTGGACGCTGAATGCCGCTAGTTTGGGGTTTAAAGGTGAAATGATTGGATTCCTCACTGCTTTAATGGAAGCCTATCGACGTATTCAATGGAATTTCTTTCGTATGGAAAACGAAGTAAGTTAAAAAAAGTAAGCATAAATAGAGATACTGATAGATATAGCATATCAACAATTGCGGTAATTTCCGTGCCATCAAAGAAATCCCATTACCATTTGCTTTCCGCGATACCATGGCTAATCATAACGGAAGCATTGAAGAAGGTAGTATTCAATTGCCTATTTCACCTCAAGAAATACCTTCTCTGCCACCCAACGCTCTTCTCAGTTCCAAAGAGTCTGTCCTTACATCAGTGGGCTCTTTCTATGGTCGTCGTGATTTCGAAAACAAACAAGATTCGGACGATGACCACTCTGATTCTATACGTAACTTGAATCGACAGTCTTCTATTGTAGGGGCTGTTCTAGAACGTATCACATCCAACAAAAACTTGACTAACCATCAAGCTGACTCTTCTGATGATGATGACAGTGAATAAATAAATATTTAATTTAATAATATAAAAAAAGATACCGGATCCCTGACATGTGTTAAAGCATGATCAATGTTTACTTTACATATGTCAGACATTTTTTACCTTTATTTTTTTTCCCTCAGTTTTCTATTAACATGACAACTTGTTGTATGTATTAACTTTACTCAAAACAAAGTGTGTTAAACATGTTTGAATAAAGTGTAAATCCCTGACCTTGAAGAGCGGTTTAACCAAGGATCATATGAAAATTAGTTATAATTGATGTATGCACCCTTACACAAACAATGGAACCATGATTTTTTTTGATAGACTGGGAGTCAAACTTCCTCCTATCGCATGTTGTTCTTTGCGACAATCCAGAATCCTCTTTTATTTTGAATTTGTCAGCATTTGCGTAATATAATTTCCCTTTTGTGTATTTTATTTCAATGGTTTCTCCAGCAATGAAAGTGATCTATTGGCTTTGTATTAGCTCTGTGCTTAGTAGATCAACTATGGTTGGTTGAATCTCATTTTGTGTAGCACTAATATACAGTGAAACCTGAGCATTTCAAAACCAATAGGCCCTTGGATATTTGAAATTGAAAAAAAGACAAAAAAAATTAAAAATTTCATTCTTCTTTTCTCTTGAATTCTATGATTGAGAATTATGCATTCAATAGCTATCAATAACGAAGTTGCAGAAAAACGCAATCGTATACATCCTAGTCCTTTAATCAAACGGCCTAACTTATCGATTGATACAGACACCAAAACTACTGCACTAAAGAAGAACGCATTTCAGCAGTTTTTTTCTCCAAAAGACAAATCTGTCACTGATATCAAAAGCAGCAGCTCACCTAAAAGGCCGCTCGAGAATATTAGAAAATACAAAAGCTTACCAGCTCTTCCTGTTCATGGAAAGAACTCACAGCATCATCATTCGTCATCTATTAACTTGAATTCGATTCTGCCAAAGTTGACAGGTAGTCCATTGTCATCTATCAGCAGTCATGACAGTAGTACGGAAAAGCTCTCTGAAAAGAGTGACTCAGAAAGACCTAAAATACATAGCAGCAACAATACTGGTAGTCAGGTCTTTAAAAAATTTCATATGCCTCACTTCTCCAAGCGCACAAATACAGCATCGTTTATTCAAGATACCCTATCCCAGTACCAACCAATAATACCTGAACCTATCATGCCTACATTAGTGAATTGGTCACCTGAAGTTCCTATTTCACTACCACCTTGGGAACTTGACGATAACAGTAAGCGACATTCCATTGCTTTTCAGCAAACATCCGCTTTTGTAGAAGAACCCTCAGTATTGGAAGATCATGAATCATTCTCTACTATAGGGTCTCATTCAGACTCAGAAATCTTTGATCACAACAATAGAACAAGTCCCTCAACAACAGAATCATCCGATGTCACTAGTCTCTCTACTCAAAGTTCTCATGATATCAATGATACCTTTTCACTTCCAGTGATTCGTCGTCGTTCGAGCTGCCCTATTTTTGATCGGTCTTCCTCTTCTTTTAGTTCAAGCTCATCCAAAACATTGGTAGAGAATGATATTATTGCCATTACAGAATTCCATACTCGAAACATGTCTATTCTCAGAAGGTACCGACATCCAGTTGAAAAGAAATCAGCATTTAAGCCATGCCAAAGAGCGAAAGCAAGAGCAGCAGAAGCAGCATCTAACGGTGAACTGATGACACATACAAACTCATTTTTTGATTCACTGTGTGAAGACACACTAAAATACCTGTATATACCTAATGTATTTGATCCTGTCACAAGAGAACCTATTGTTGAGTTTGCATTGATCAAGCCTCGCAAATATCAACTTTATCGCAAGACAAATTGGAAGCGTGAAGCAAAAGCCATCATGACATGGCATCATGTTTTAGAAGAGCGTTTACGTAACCTTTTGCCTTTTTTGACAGCTCCAGTCGATATGGTACGTATCAACACGTATGAATTTACAATGAGTTTATTTATATATCATCTATATAGCCAATGGATAAAGCCGAACGATCCCTGCTAACCCGAAAATTTATATTACGAGAGTTTTTTTTGACAGAAGTCAATTTCTGGAACCAATTGTACTACACAAAAATCGTATGTTGATTATTATTATTATTATTATTTTTTGACATATGAATATTAACAATGCATTTAGGTATTTTATGATTTCTTGATTTTCGCTTTTGAGAATGGCTCTCCGTTTACTAAACCAAGCCATGCCGATATTTTTGCCAACCTTTTTGATCTAATGCAATTCTCGGCGAAACTAATAAACCGTATCCGACATCTTCAAATCCGAAATGTCCAAGAATTTGATCCTCGTACGATTACTGAAGACGACATTCAAAACAATACCAAGGGGATTGAATGTAATGCTTCTCGCCTAGGAAGAACTTTGGTGGAAATGTCTGAAGATCTTGTCGTCTTTTTGCGCTGTGCTATAGACTACAGAGGCAATCGAAAGCTATTGGATAGCATCGAAGGCAACAATAAAGCCTATAGTAAATTCCGACAGGTAAATTTTTTCTTATCAAACATAGACTAATACTATGATAGAAATTAAGCTCTCGTAAAGAAACAAGCCAGTTCACTCTAAAAGACTATTTAATTATTCCAATTCAACGTGTTGCCCGATACGGTTTATTATTAGCCGGTAAGTTTAGATAAGGTTTATCCGTGTATCGTCTAACAATTTTCATAGATCTTTTGAAGCATACCACGCCGACACATCCTGACTATTTGGATCTGATTAAAGCTTACCACATTGTTACAAGCCTTGCTTCTGCTATGGACTTAGCACAAAAGAAAAAGAAGGAATATTAAAACTTAATTCTAATTGTAAATATTTACCTCAATTTATTATATCCTACTGTTAATTTCAAATAAACCAAATTCGAGAAAGAAAGCGTCTTTATAACATGCCCTGATTGAAAAAAATTGGTCAATTATTCTCTTTGTTTTTATCATAACCAATGGTTAGTGATTGACACGAAATGACATGAGAATACAATGTAATGATAGAATATAATGCAAAATATGCATCCCAATGCTAGTATTCACAGTTCATGACCATTTCAATTCTAAATTTTACTTTCAATTAGGTTGTCTTGACATTTATTTATATATATATATATATATGTATATACAAAATCTCTAATCTATTTCTGTGTTTCCTGTTCCTTTTTATAAATTTTAGCAGCTTCTTGATGAGCTGCCATCCATTCCTTTACATCGCAAGACCATCTCTTTTCATATTGTCCAAACCATCCCTTCTTTTGCTTCTTGATCAACTTGAAACCGTGTTGAGCACTCAAGATATGCTCAGCATGACCCTCTAATTCATTCGTCACTGCTTCTACTCTTTCCAGTCCTTTTTCATGTGCCCAAGACATGGCTCTATCAACCAGCAAAGTAGCCAATCCACAACCTTGATATTCCGTCTTCACAGCCAATCGTTGTAATGTAGCAACATTTGCTTCATGAGGTTCAGCAAAAACAATAGCAGATACCTTTTCATGCAAGTTTTGTAAATAGGCAGGTAAAGGAATATGGTATCGATTGCAAGCAGCCGCTAATAACAATTTCCAAGCAGGAGGCTGCACAGGTCGATTTGACAAGAGTTGCTGTGTATAATGAGCCAAACCAACCATGCCGCAGGGACGACCATCCAAAGTGAGTATCCAAAAATGAGAAGGTGCTTGTTCATGTGCTGGTTTTTGCTTTCGAATGGTTTCGGTTGCTGGTTTAGCATCTTTGTCAAATGTGACACGCTTCTTTCCCTTTGTAGAGACATCATTGTCCTCAACTTGAACTTCTTCTTTTGTCCAATTCAAATAATATACTTCGGGATCACTCAAGTCGTTTTGGCGAACATATTCTACTTTGTCAACTACTTCAAATCTATCTGTCACGACAAACACACCAGCAAAAGAGACAGCAAGCCAAGCAAACGTTAAGAAAATCTTGAGAGCAGTAGCAACCCAGGAAGGAAGACCCATCCCGCTTAGCAAAACAGGCACAATACCCAGTAAGTATGAATAAAATGCTATCCAAAGCACCCAAAAGACGGGTGACATAAGTTTACGTTTGACACCTTCGGGTACTAGTGCAAAGTATGTACTATAAAATAAATGGTCAATTTGTTCATGATCGCTTGCTTTGTAAGTTCTCAACACAAGGCGTGGTGTTGCATCCTTTGTCTTATTTTTTAATGGAGTTGACATAATATACAAACGAAGGAAAAAAAGAAAATGAAAGAAAAAAACTCTTTGTGTTTTTATTGGTGGCGAGTCTATCACGTTTCGTGGTTACACCGAATGGAAAAATTATTTAACATTTTCCATCTATTTTTTTTTCGGTTCGTTTTTCTTTAAAGGAGCTGAATGAAGCAAAAAGCAGAATTTTTATTAAAGTGAAAAAAATAAAATTTGAATCATGGATTATAACTAAAGATGTGGTGTAAAACAATCAAACATCTTCTGCAAATTAAAACTGCATATCGAAATAATTCAAAAAAAACAAAGTGGTTAGCTAAACAATAGTTTCTAAATAGCACACATCAATTCTAAGCATCGCAATAAAGCAAAACAATCTCGATGAACACCTCTTGTATAAAAAATAATATACAAGAGTCAGCTCTTTTTTCCATTTAGCTGCGTCACGTATTAGGGAAACCGCCAAGCTCACAGAGATTGTTCGCAGAAGAGCCAACCCTGCACGTTACAAAGCCCTACCGTGCGTTTGTTTGTAATGATGGGCTAAAAGAAAAAATAGCATTCTTGGTTAAATTTTGACCACCTTAAGTGACGTAGCTCTACGATCAACTAATGACGGCTGAACTATCTTAGTACCTGAGACGAAAACAGGAGCATAATAATTGTATTCTCATTGACTTTGATGCTTTGTATAAACTTGGTTCATTCATGGATATGGATATTGAACTGTCAAAATGACTGCTACAACAGACAGTAAACGCCGAGATTTATATCGTTATAAACTCAAAGGTAACACACTCATGTCACAAGTTAATTTCATTGTTTACAGATAAAACCATAATTATCAATGCAGCCCACAAAGGCTTTAGAATGAAATAAAAAAAGCTGACATACTTTAAAGCTTGGTGCAAGTGAAATGTCTCCTAAACAAAATCTGAGTTTAAATCAGCATTCTCATGTCAAAAACTAAAATCAAAAAAATGAAGAAATTTAGAAATGGTGATTTTATTATGCCTCAAGTGTTTGATTCCCCTCTTTGCCCAGTCTGCATATTTTCAAAAAACTCAAACATCCACTTGTTATCACATTGTCCAACTAAAGAGAAGGTATGGCAGGAACTAATTTTCGAGTCCCTATGGCCTACCACCTCAATATCTGATATCCAAGAGGCTCTTCTGTCCCTGGACTTCTCGTACATCTGGTACTGCCAATGGAAAGGAATCAAACCATACAGAGTCTTCATAGTAACTCTTTCACAAATCTGGCTTGCTCATATGAGGTTTATCTTTGACAAGACCCCCCCCCATTGTACCCACAGCAATATTGGGAAGCATCCGATCCAATGTTCGTCAGACCATTGAAGAAGATCAATACCATTCACTCCTATAACCTCTACATTGTTTATTTTATTTTAAGTTTTTGTTTTCTTTTATCGTGCTTTTATTTAGTTATTATATTTTATATTAGTTCTTAGCATTATCTCAATTGCACCCGCCTCTTCACTTTAACCATTACTCTTAGTGTACGCGGCTCAATCAATAAACACAGCTTAGAGAAAAGAAATGATGGACTAAAAGTGTCTAAATAAGAAGAGCTATCAGATAGGCGTATTAACAAAGCTGATAGCTGCAAATACTACGCATCGAATGGTGTAAAGAACGTAACATGTTGAATATCAAGATAATGAGCTATTCTTGAAAAATGTGTTTCCTGTTTTTGAGCCGTAACGTATACTTTTTATAGTACTTTTGCAAAATTAACACTTTGAGTGTATTTTATAGACCTAGAGAAGCAATTCTTACTAAAACATGCTATGTCTACAATGTCTCTGTCGCTCATAAATCGCAAAATAGTGAAAATTGAAGATTTCTTTTTTTTCTATTATGTATTGGATGAAAGTTTTATTTGGAAAAAAACAAAATCATCGTATAGATGGAAACTAGTGTATGTGAAGCAAAGTGACTAGTCATATGAAATATCTTTAAAACAATGCTTTTGTGGAAGCATTCAGTACGATTATATGAGTCTTATATAATCTCAATAAAATAGTCATCACCTGTACTACCCCTTAATATGTCCTAAAAGGATATATCAAATATTTCGTTCGTCGCTCCTGAGAGTCAGTACTCTTTATATCTTGTCTTGTTCAATGCTGCAGATGGCAATACCAATACCACAAGTAAAGGACACCATTCCACAATGTCTTCAATTACTTGGCACTTGACACAATTGCTGATACCTAAGAGATACAATCTTCCATAAGGGATCATGGCAAAATCTAGAGCAACACCAAGAGTGACCAAACCAACATACTGGAAAATTCTTTAGACGAAAGAAAGGTGTGAAAATTTCTTCAGGGGATCATAAGGACAAGATGACGATTTTTTGACTTTTTCAAAACTTGCTATATTTTTGCATAAATGCGTTCTTTTATGCATGCTCAAACATGGGAAACTCGAAAAATGGGAATCAGAAGACAGAAATGATGGTTTATTTCGAGAAACACTCGCGCCTGCGGCAGGCTACTAATACACTTTTAGTGCCATCATGCTAATAAATTGTTTGCCAATTTTTTTCAAGACAAAATATAGACTTCCCAAGGTTAGCTAACCATGTCAAGCTTATATTGAATGGTAAAGGTTTTTGTTACGCTTATCTTTGCCAATAAAATTTTCATAATGGTTTTTACTTATAAAATGCTTCATGAACAAAGCTCTTTCTCGCGCTCTTTTATTCTCTTTTTCACTTGGTCTACATATATTCAATTAGGTCCACTTAGGAATTCATTTCCATTCGGGCTTTGGACCGCACTCCAAGATCAGCTACTTTAATATGATGAATGGCTCTGTCTCTCCATCGTCTGAAGTTGGCTGCACTTTCTTGTCCTGCTTTAAATACTAATTTCATGAATTAGTTACTTGATACTAAAAAACATAAGCACTTGCATTCTTTTTCTGTTTCGTCTAATTTCTGTAAAAATATTTGTCCTGTAGCAGAGCCTGTTGTTTGTGAATAATCCATAATTTCTCTCAATCTTGATCGAAATGCCTACATGATACATATTAATGACGCAAAAAAAGAAAAAAAAAACCAGGAGAAATTGAGTACCTTTTCTAACACACCAGCTAAAGAATCATCTACAACCAAATCTAACAATTTAATACCGAATAAATAAAAATAGGGACAAAGCATTTTGAAATCAACACTGGTGGCACTGACGTCCAATACATTCCTCACTTTGGTACCATATATCTTTGGTAACTCAATTGATATTAAGGAGCTGCACGCTTGTGTTAATTGTGTGTATATTTTTTTCATTGATAAATCATGCTTACACGTTGCCGGGTAAACTAAAGTCGAGTTAACAAGTTGTGGATTTACTTTTTAAACATATTTACGTGTATTGTGCTAGAGGCTTTGCTATCCAATAAGGCAGCTCAACACGAGATCCATGATTTACCTATAAACTGTATTAAATATTGCTTTACAATATAGTATTGGCTACTTCTGTATCGTCTCCTCTCAAGTTTGTTTCTTTTTTGAAATCGTGTTGTGGGATGCAAGGAAGTTTCTAAGAAGTTTAGTTTTTTTAAAATTTTATTTCTTTTAAATTAGAGGCATTTACTGTGTGCTCTGCTAATATGGAGTCAATATCGTAATACTCGTCTAGTTCCATACAGAGTGTTCAACAAGGAAGAAAAATGTAAAAAAGACAGCGGACACGAAAAAATAAGTCGCGTAATTATGGACGCGTTTCTAGATCATTTAAATGGACACTTTATTTCCAAAAATCAATGCTTACCAAGAATAGGTTACCAAAAAGTTTCTTGACTCGTATAGTAACTAAGGCAGATAAAGCGGTATTAAATCACAAAATCAATCTTAGGCAGATCGCTTAACATGTTGATAGTAAAACTTTGAATACGAATATGATATATGGTTTAGATGTGCTTGTCGTGTAAGTGCAACAGCAGACATATCAGCAATTGCAGGAATCATTGAGATTAGGACCAATTCTATGTTTGAACGGTGGCGACATTGAGTCTGCTTCTTTATGATACACATAAAGAAGGGCTTCATAGGCTCATCTTGTATCATAGACAATGTCGCAATGCTTGCAATATTCAGGCGTACCTACATTCTCATGCTTCTTGAGTAACATTGTTTCTTAGTATTCAATACTACAATAATCGCAAGCACATCTATATCCTCTTGAATTGGCTTGTTCGATATCTGTTGCTTCAGCTTTTGAAGCTTGTTCAGTACTACTACTCCTCTTTCTAAAGTCATGTACAACATCAAGATGATGCAGAAAACTAGATCGTGTATAGTACGTTAGCTTACATTGATCACAATGATTGCCAAGATTCATGGCTAATGATTGAAGCTTGGGATTAGAGTGAGCTGGAACCAGGATCCGATGTATGTCTTCAAGATGGTTTCTATAAATAGAAATAGAGTTACAAGTCCAATCGCATAAACTACATTATATTAGAAAGTCTTCATTAAACTCTGGAACAGGCATTTTGTGCACATATCGAACATGATGACTGAACTCAGATTTGATTGTAAATGAGCAATCGCAAACATGACAGTAATTGCAGACATTGCAAATGTTTGGTTCAAGGACAGGAATAGTTTGACCTTTTGACGTCAGCTCAAAACAGCTTTGTGTGCCATCAAAGTAACTCACTGTATCTTGGTTGTAATCAGGTATATCGTATGAGGTTCTATGAGAGCGACACCTTTTTCTCTTATGAATTTCTGGACTCTCAAGTATTAACTTGACTTGGTTTGCTTGACCTGCTTGCTTTGTGTTATCAGATGAGTTTGCAAAACCTTCATCGTCATTGTCGTTTGTTTCGTGAGATTGGCCGCTTAAGGCACAAGTCCCTAAAAGCTTTGTTTCAGTCTATTATCTAGAGCTGTGCGTATCTATAGTAGCTTCTTGTTGCATTTGTTAAATTACATAGGTATCTTCGATACTTTATATTTAATTGTAGTGATTCAATCATTATGTATCGAATTTATTTTGAAAGAAGACAAAGTGGAAAATAAATAGGTAATGCATAAGGCATTCAAGTCGTACAAAGCTCTTTAGAAGAGTTGCCTTACATTTCTCTTTTTATTACCTACGTTTTAGTCACCACAGCGCAAGCGATGGAAGAAATCTGCAATCGGCTGCGCTGTGGTGTAGTACAAGACACTCAAAGATACTGCATTGCATTTTCTTTTGATATAAAACAGTTCATGTCTATACGCTTCTTTGTGTGTTTAATATATATCTATTTCTGTTATCTTTTGGCTTTACCCGAGTATAGTGTGCCTTCCCTTTTTTTTATGAGGAACAATAAAATGATCTACTTGACAACACCATGGCTGTACTTGAATTCAATTCTAGACAATCTAAATCTACAGTTGCAATTCAATTATGATCCAATCGTTATTGATATCTTTTCTTCACTCCAACGACATCTATTGTGAGAATAATTTTATAAGCTAACAGTACTTCTTGATGCTGAATTATGATAATATTTTATAAAACATGTCTCCTTATTTATTATTATTTTTTCTTCTTGTACTATATAAGATGCGGCCCTTTGAGGGAAACCATAAAAAGAAGTATCAAGCTTATCCTTGAAGTGTTTAGTGTGCTAGAAACTGATTTTAGATCAAAAAGACTAGTTGTTCAATACCTCATTACTATACATGGAATTTTAAAAATTTATGTTTTTTTGGGAGTGGGAGACAGTTTGAAAAGAACCTTAGTTTCTTAAACCTTCCTTAATAGAAAAGAAATAAATAAAAGTTCTGTTTAGTGAGCTCTTTCAAATTCAAGGGTTTAGTACTTTTTTTTTTTTTTTTTTTTTTTTTTACTAAATTTGAAAAGTCAAAAAGTCATAATAACTCGTCCAGATTTGACTTTAAAAACACATCAAGGCTTTCATCTAAAGTGACGTAGCTTTATGCTCAACCAATAAGGGCAGAACTATTTTGGTGCCTGATTGTACAAACAGTGTTGCACATTCTGATTCTCTGTATCCTTACTAATTTCTAATCCCAGGAGATCAAAGAACACCTGAGAAAAGACATTGCAGATGTTTAATTGAGATTTTCTTTGCTTGAATTGATATTGGTTTATCCAGCGATCGGGGGTGGTTCCAAGCGGCTGATGTCTTCAATTGCTTTATGACACTCTCCCTTAGTCGTAGGAGACAAATCGAACAAAGGAGAATCAAGCGACAACTGTTGGCTTATAAACTGAGAAATAAGAAGGACGAACTTCCAAAGAATGAAAATGGGACATTGAACCCATCATTTGTGGAACAAGTTTTGATTCTGCTTAAGGCTGTTGAGCGAGTAATTCTACTTGTTGCTTTTCCATGAGTTTGTGAATCCATGTTTTGCGGTGCTCTTTTTATGACTGTAAAATTTTTCGCTTACTTTAAAAATAAAAAGATATTTCTTATTTTGTATTCGAGTGTCTCAATCAATTATTTCGACACTTGAATTATGCTATAGTACCCTTTTCCCCCTTTTTTTTCCTTTGATTTATTACATTATCTAATATGAAATCCTCTTTTGAAAGCTTATTTGACGTCTATGCTGTCTACATACAGCATCCCGTTTTTTCAAAGTGGCTTATTCTTCTACTTGTCTTCTCCCTCTTCCTCAATACCTATTTTTTAAACACTTCTAAGCAACCTAAAGTGGTCATCAAGAAGGTGGTTGAACGAGTAGAAGTGCCCATTAAAGAGTCCAAGGCAGTAACAAAACTCTCAAGAAAGCAAAGTCATTCTTACCATCATCAATCCGATGTGATTCGTCCCTTAGATCAAGTGTTGGCATTACTTAGTACACCAGAAGCCATCACTGATGAAGAAATTATCTCGATTGTTCAGGCAGGTAAGATGGCCCCTTATGCACTTGAGAAAGTCCTTGGTGATTTTGAACGCGCTGTTCATATTCGCCGTGCTTTGATTTCTCGTGATTCTCGTACAAAGACGTTGGAAGGAAGTATGCTTCCTGTCAAAAATTATCACTATGATAAAGTCATGGGTGCTTGCTGTGAAAATGTCATTGGCTACATGCCTATTCCTGTAGGTGTGGCAGGTAAGTTTTATTTGTTTATCTTGTCATGTCCTAATATAGACAGGTCCTTTGAATATTGATGGTGACTCAATTCATATTCCTATGGCAACTACTGAAGGCTGCTTGGTTGCTTCTACTGCCAGAGGCTGTAAAGCAATTAACGCTGGTGGAGGTGCTAATACAATTGTTATTGCTGACGGTATGACGCGTGGTCCTTGTGTTGAATTTCCTACTATTACTCGCGCTGCTGAATGTAAAAGATGGATTGAACAAGAAGGTGAAGATATCGTTACAAATGCATTCAATTCTACATCGCGTTTTGCTCGCGTTCGTAAATTAAAGGTTGCCCTTGCTGGTCGCTTAATGTATATTCGTTTCTCTACTACTACAGGTGATGCTATGGGTATGAATATGATCTCTAAAGGTTGTGAAAAAGCTTTAAGCAAAATTGCTGAAAGATATCCTGATATGCAAATCATTTCACTCTCTGGTAACTATTGTACAGACAAGAAGCCTGCTGCTATCAACTGGATTGAAGGACGTGGTAAATCAGTGGTCGCTGAAGCTGTCATTCCCGGTCATATCGTTGAAAAGGTGCTCAAGACAACTGTGGCTGCTCTTGTTGAACTGAACGTCTCAAAAAACCTTGTGGGCTCTGCAATGGCTGGTTCTGTGGGTGGTTTCAATGCTCATGCTGCTAATATTCTGACTGCTATCTATTTGGCTACTGGCCAAGATCCTGCTCAAAATGTAGAAAGTTCCAACTGTATCACCTTGATGAAGGCTGTGAATAACGAAAGAGATCTTCATATTTCTTGTACCATGCCTTGTATTGAAGTAGGTACTATTGGCGGTGGTACGATCTTGCCTCCTCAACAAGCCATGCTTGATTTTATTGGCGTCCGTGGTCCCCATCCTACTGAACCTGGTGCTAATGCTCGTCGTCTTGCCCGTGTTATCTGTGCTTCTGTCATGGCCGGTGAATTGTCTTTGTGTGCTGCTTTAGCGGCTGGTCATCTTGTCCAGGCTCATATGGCTCACAACCGTAATACAGCTGCTGTTCCTTCTGCTCCTGTTAAAGTAATCCAAGCTTCTACTCCACCTGCTACTCCTGCTGAAAAAGAAGAGCCTATTCCTGGAAGCTGTATTAAATCATAGAATTCAAACTGTTATACACTTGTACTTGTTTTTTTATATTAATAAAGAAATTCTTGAAGAACTTAAACTTTTGTTTGATAGATTAGTGTCTTGCTGTAATACAGTAAAACTTAAATTCTTAACGCGCATACATGATCTTTTACATAGAACTCTGAACTAAATCATTAAATTTGATATCAAGATGAGCCTTTTGGCAGAAATTGATTGCACATAAACACTTTCGAGGCTGGAAACTATACCAGACTCCTCTGACATTGTTACCTGCGTATGCGTTAGGGCGAGGGGGTCTCTAGAAATGAAGTGTTTTCTAAGAGTTGTATTTAGAACCTAAGAAAATAGGATGCAGTTAAACGTATGATGCTTGACTTTTGAATATTTAGCACACAGTCGATTTACATTAGCTTTTGGCGGTCAAAAAATGAACAAATCGCAGAATGTCTGTGCCAGAGATTGCGCTCAATAAAGTTCATGTCTGTCACCTTGAAATTTTTTTTTTTTGCTGTTTTTCTTCAATATGGAACCAGAAAAAGCTTATTTCAAAAAGACACTAGAGTCCTTAAACGAGACTCAAAAGCAGTCAGTCTTATCCAATGCAACTACTTTGCAGATCTTGGCTGGCCCTGGTTCTGGAAAGACAAGAGGTAAACTATGTTTCTAGTTATCACTCTAACCTATCTCTCCTTTAGTCCTTACTGCTCGCGTAGCCTATTTTATTTTAGAAAAAAACATCAAGCCAGGACATACCATCGTTGTTACTTTTACCAATAAAGCAGCCAACGAAATGAAAGAACGTTTAAAGCTATTGATAGGCAAAAAGAACACAGAATACTTGTTGATAGGTACCTTTCACACCCTGTGTGCACGCATTCTCAGAAGGTTTGCCAAAATTGTTGATCTTGAGCCTAATTTCACCATTGCCGATACACAAGCTAGGTAGATAGTAGTAACTCATTTATTATGTTCTAACCTGTATATACTAGCCAAGAAATTATCACTCGACTTAGAGCAGATCCTAATTTGCCAATTGATCATTTTACTAGAAAAGAGCAGAAAGTTGGTACATGTCGAGTTGTGGTATAAAGAGATTGACTGATGTACAAATCAGGCGCTATTTGGGGTTTGATCAGTAAAGCAAAAAGTCAAGGTTTAACAGCAGCACAGTATAGCGATCTATATGGTACTGAATTCAAAAAGAAAGATATTGCTATCTTGTTTACTGCTTATGAATCAGAGTTGAAGAAACTCAATCTTGTTGTAAGTTACATTCTTCTTTTATGCATGCCTGACTTTTGATTATACAGGACTTTGATAACTTGTTGATTAAGGGCTGTGAGTTATTTAGAAAGAAAAAGGACGTCTTAAGCAACGTAAAAGCTATTTTGGTTGATGAAGTAGGTATACATTGAAGCACAACATCAACTTATTGTTTTGTCTAGTATCAAGATACCAACGTAGTTCAATATGATTTAATCAAACTCATGATGGAACAAAAGAACGAAAAAACAGTGACTATCGTTGGCGGTAAGTATATAAGGAGAGACCACCGAAATAAAGAGCTAATGGCCTGGATCAGATCCTGATCAATCTATCTTTGGTTGGAGAAGTGCAGAGCCTAAAAACTTTAACAAAATGCAAGAAGACTATAAAGGAACAACTGCCATTAATATGGAACAAAACTATCGAAGTACAGCTACTGTTCTTAAATCTGCTTTACATGTCATTACTCAAGGTAAAGCTTTGCCATATACATGTTGGTCCTGACTAGGCCATACAGATAGATCTCGTATTGACAAGGCCTTGTATACAAACAATCCTGAAGGCGTGCCCATAGCCATCATACGCACTAGAAATGAAGAAAGCCAAGCAAAACTAGTGGCCAAAGAAATCAAACAAATCATCACTTATTCTAAAGGTCTCATCAATTATAAGGATATTGCTGTATTGATGCGAATGAATTTTATTTCTCAACAATTTGAAAGAGTATTTCGAAGCCACAATATTCCTTTTAGTATTGTAAGTTAGAGTGAGAAAAAAAAAAAGAAGAAAAGAAAAAGCCTTTTCATCATCTCATTTTATAGGTTGGCGGTGATCGTTTCTTTGACCGTGTTGAGATCAAGGACATTACTTGTTATTTGCGCTTTGCATATAATCCTAACGATTATGTAAGTTTCAATAGAATTGTCAATGTGCCTAGACGAGGTGTTGGTGAAGTTACCTTGAAAAAGATTGTCAGCTTCAGTGCACAGGAAAACATCAGCTTACTCGAGAGCCTACAAAAAATCGTGGACGGAAAAGCCAAGTCTATTGTAAGTGCCAATGTATCAAGAAAACTAAAGAGTTTGGTTGATGTTAGCATTGAAGCCAAACGCTTGATGAATGAAGGGGTAAGATAGGTAAAAAAAAAAAAAAAAAAGATAAAATTGAACGATAGTTTTGTAGGAAGAAGTATCTGAAATCATTCATTATATTGTGAATGCGATCAAATATGAAGATTATCTCAAGGAACATCATTTCCAAGACCATGTTGCTCGTTGGAGTAATATTGGTGAATTGATCTCTATTGCAAAGAAGCAACCAGCTATTGAGGATGATGAGGCAATAGACGCAACCCTAAACGATGATCCTGAAGGCCAAAGCAATGGTGTGACAGTGATTGAACTGGAAGAAGAGCCCAATGATATTGAAGAATTAGACCTTACAATAGTGGAGTGGTATGTATGATAGTGATTCTTGACTGTAGCTGACATTTATATTTTTGACATTAGTGAGGATGATATGGATGGTGAACAACCTCAGTCTCAATACCAGCCCCAATCTCAGCCTCAGCCTCAAACTCAATCACAATCTGATTATTACAATGAAGAAGAGGATATGGGTGTTGTTAGCAGTGATCCTGTTGCTGATTTCTTGGAATACTGTGCCTTGTGTTCAAATCAAAAAGAACTAGAGGAAGCAGAAGGAGGAGTAAGTCGTTCACCATCTTTGCAAACATAGTTCTTATTCTATTATTAGAAAGTTACAATTGCCACACTTCACTCATCAAAAGGTAGTACATACAAATGAAAATACATAAGCTCATTCCATCAATAGGTTTAGAATGGCCTTGTGTTTTCATTGCTACCTGCAGTGAGGGTGTTATTCCACTCAGCAGAGCAGAAGATCCGAATGAAGAAGGGTAATTAGCTTGAGGAAAAAACTAGTTTTCATCTCCTTTAAATAGTCGCTTGCTTTATGTTGGCATGACTCGATCCAAGTGTAGGTAAACGGATAATGAATGGCATATATAATTAACCTGTGTTACAGTCTTGTTGTACTGTATTTCTCCTGAAGAAAGAACCTCATGGGGAAACTATCACGTAGAAGAGATTTCTCGTTATTTGAGAGGACTAGACAGGAAGTTGTACACAACAAATGCTCCGGACTGGAATGATATAGTGAGAACAATGCTTGCTACCACAATTAACAAGCCTACTCCTTCGCCTGATAGTCAATTAGTGACCACAAACAACAAGAAAAAGACTCCCTTCGCATCTTCAAGTACTAGTACTAATGATAGCATGGGGTTTGAGTTTAAGCACAAGTTTGGTGGGTTCACTTCTGCTTCTTCTATGTTTCGACCAGGTTCAAAGCGATTCAAGAGTACAAAGTAGTTGAAACCCAGTCTTGATTTTTTTTTTTTTGCCAATGAGACACGAATAACAGCAAATAAATAGTTTGATACGTCATGAAAGTTAGTTTTTCTTTTACTTACTCTTTATTCTTTTTTAACATACGAATCTCGAAGTTTACAAGATAAACCTCTCTTTCTTATCGAAAACTATATAGAGTCAAGACGAGATAGACAGTCTTTTTTTTTCTGTAAATAACAGTTGTACCTTTTTTTTTTCTTTTCGTACTGGTCTTTTCTTCAAAAGAATGACAGCAAAACTGTTGCCGATACTATGCATTTTACTGTCTACCTTCTTTAGTATCTTAAATGCTGAAGAAGTGTATCTAGTAAGGAATAAAAAAACACCAACTTATGTATATCTAATTTGCATAAATTTATAGTCAAGTAATGACTTTTCAGCTACTTCATGTTCTGGTGTATGGAGCAAGGAGGCTATTCTTGGTGGCTCACAGCCTTATATCAAAGGTAGTACGACATAATAGTTATATTTTCGAAAGACTAATTTTTTTTTTATTTTTGGCTTGGCTTGGCAGTTTCTATTGGACATGAATCGAAAGGAAAAGTATCCATGCTTATCTATGAATGGCAAGACTTTGAAAAACTTGGCATTTATGATGAGCAAGCAAAAGAAGTAAGACAACATAAACTTGAAAATGAATTCTGATGGACTTTATAGACCGTGTATGTCTGTGATCAATTAGCTGTTTCGCATAAACTCTGCAAGTCTTCAGAAATCGGTCAATTCATTACCAATATTCCCAGCGATCAAGCCAATAGCACAAGTATCTTGACTTCCACCATTAACATGACAGGTAATCAAACCGAGATGGCCTTGTATAAGGTAGATTATACTGGATATTACTGCGTGGCTTTGGTCCCTGCAGGAGGACAAAATGAAACCTATTTTGAGGCTTGGGTGGAATGGCGATTTCCTTATGGCGAATTACCAGCTACAGATTATCCTAAATTACTTGTAAGTCATTTCATATATCTGTAACGTGTCTTATGCGTATCAATTAGTTGTATGGCGCCTTGGCTTGTGTTTATTTGGCAGTTGGTATCTTTTGGGCCATTCAAAGTTATAGAAACTGGTCAGATATTCTCCCTGTTCAGGTAAAGACAACATAACTTATAAAAAAAAAGTGATTGATTTTGTTCTATGTTTAGCACTTTTTGTCAGCTACTATTTTCTATCTTATTGTTGAAATGGCCTTCAACTTTGGTTTTTGGGAAGCATATAATCAAACAGGTCAAACATGTACGTTGCTAGAATATATACACAATAGACTCATTATTCCTTAGCTTATGGCTTATTGGCACTTGTAGCACTGTTGAATGCAGGAAGAACAAGGTAAGCAGACCAAACAGTATCTATTTGAAAACTCATTGTCTACCAGTATGTCGTTCTTTATGCTTTTGATTGTATGTATGGGTTACAGTGTTGTCAAGTAAGTTAACAAAGACTATCATACATGAATTAACAATTAAAATATGATAATAATAGACCCAGCCTTGGTTCAGCAATGAAGAAATGCATTATTCTGGCATGTACACACTTTTTCTTTGGTGTAATTTATACACTTGGTACTATGCTCTTGACACCCGAGACAGCAGGTCTCTTAATCTTGCTGGTCATTTTCCCTCTGTCCATCACCATGACTATCTTTTATGTCTGGACCTTGAATTCAATTACAAGCACAATTCATGACCTTGAACTCCGTAAACAACATGTCAAGGTCTTGATGTACAAGAGACTTTATCGCCTCCTTTTGTTCTCTGTTATTGCAGTTGTCACTATCTTTATCTTGAATATGTTTGCCTTTTCAGGCCGCATGGCTATTGATTGGGCTGCCAAAAACTGGAAGTTCCGTTGGGTCATGTTGGACGGTTTATTGAACGTGTTGTATTTCATTGTTTTCTTTGTGATTGTGGTCTTATGGCGTCCTACTAGCAACAATGCTCGTTATGGCTTGATGCAAATCAGTCAAGACGAAGAAGAAGCTTTGGATCTGGAAGAACGTTTGAGACGTGCAGAGCATCCAGAAAATCCCAATAGAGGCAGAAATATTCAAGATGATGCAGCTGTTTTCGAATTAGGTGGTGAACTCACAGATGAAGAAGAAGACCATCCTCCTATTCATAAAAATGTTGAATTGTCTGATCTCAAGAACAAATCTGGCTATCATCGTCCTGGAAGAGGCGGTGAACAAAGTGCATTGTTACACGTAGATCAAGAAGAAGAGGATGATGATGATCAGTGAGTCGAGATTGTGTCATTTGTAAAAATTACTAACGTGTATATTTTTATAGTTTGGATGACAGTGAAAACGCTCGGTTAACTAAGAACGCTAGAAAACAAACATAATAAACTCCTTAATATTTGATATACAAAAGCTTATTTTATTGCTGATTTGTGTAGAGTTACACTTTTTTCGTTGGGAAAGACAATTAGCCAATTCACTATGTGTATATCAATCAATGAGTACAATGAAAGATGTGTAGGAGGAACATATGCTTTGATTAGCTCTTTGTTACATGATGTGCATGATCACCAAAATGTTTCAATGATTTTCAACAGCATCTTCAAACTTTTCATGATGAAGGTTATTTGTTTTTCGATTGAACAGTGCATAACATAGATGTCATCGTGTTTAAAGCGAGTAAGGAAAAAATGTTGAAGCTTATTGCAAGAAAATAAATGCATACTCGCAGATACCAAGAAACTTTAGACGGAACGCTACACCATTAGCAATGATATGGTTTTTAATGCTTTAGTCATATTACGTATTACGTGCTTGAGTGCTTCTTGATTACCAAATCTGACAGTAACACCTCTCGACGTCGAGTGCTTGTTAGTGTGAGATAATTGTTCACGGATGAACTTATTAAACATTCCACCCTTTTCAATTTCGAACTGCAGAGTACGATCAAAACGACGGATATCCTTATGAAGATGATAAAGGTATTGAGTAAGGAAAGGTATTAGATTGTCTGCAATCAGATCAAGCTCCTATAATGCTTTGTCCAAATCCTCTACAATCGTCTTTACAGATGTAACATAGTGCTTAAGGTATGGTGAAGAGGCGTCATGAATGAACGCTAAAGAACATAATTTTGTTAAAACCTCCAGTGGCTCGCTTAAAACAAAGACATCCTTACCAGCAACAGGATCAGTGAATTCTATTGCCAAGATACACTTTATTTGAAAAAAAAATCGTTGTGAATGAAGGAACCTGTGTGTCAAAGATGCTATACGACAGGCTGTAATTGTTGCTTTCAGGTCATATTCTCAAACGTACCAATTTACTGGCATTAACTCTACCTGCCAGAGTTGTCTTCGCAAGATATTACAACAGGCATTTGACGACACCCGAAGGCAAGTAATGTAAGCCTTCTACTGGCGCATCAAGGATGGGGTCAAAGAATTTTAATTGCAAGAAGCCTTGAGAGCCAACATGTCTCAAACTCGAATTATGAGTAGACAAACGACCCCCAGATACTATATCGTTAGTAAAAACATTCTCCTCGTCAATATCGAAGCTGCCAAAAGAATGATATTGCCGCATTCTTGACTCCTACTCCTGACTGAGCTTCTCGACAGTGGCACTACTTTCTTCTAGAGACATACCATTCTTCTTGCTCAGCTTCAGGGTGCAGCACTTTACACAGAAATGTAATCTTGCTTACTGGAGCATACCACAGACATTCGAATGTGCAGGGCTATCTGTTTGAATGAACATAAGTGGTGTTATTCTCGCTCAAAAACATAATGAAACTTGCTTACAGCTTCTTCAAGGCTGAAGACAAACCTGGAATGTATTGCGTTGCATTGACCCCATCCATTAAATATTGTATTCTCTCTAGAGTAAATCAGAAAGAGAATTGCCGGGATTATTTCTTTGAAATTATTGAACTAAATTTTCGACAGCAGGACATTTGTCTAAGAAGCAGCATATGCTTTGCAAGCCAAAATGCAAACAGGCATCAGAAACTAAGAACTCTTCAGTATTGACATTCTAAATTATAAGGCAGTGTATTTGAACAAAGTTAATGACGATAGTCATTGTGCTGATCAATTGAAAAATACAAAAACACACACACATACACACACACTGTTGTTTGTTGCAAAATAAAGCATTGACAAACCCTATACAATTTAAACCCAAATAACGTTTTAGTTCAAAAGCTATATATTTTTACTTTATAGAGCAGTAAGTAGGGTTCAATGAGTACTAAATCAAATTGCCTTGACCCACTTTGATTATATAAAAAGTTTAAAGTATTATCTCTAAAGACTTGTGATGATTTCGACTTTATCTTTATAATTAAACTTTGGGTATACAAGTCTTCAAATAGAATCTTAAAGTTGATGAATAACTTCTGAGAAGAATGTAAAATGTTCCTAATTTGCAGTGTGTTTTTTCCGTTACTAAAGTTACTAAGACATCCAATCCAGTCAATAAGATTTTATGTTCTTATTGGGGCCATGCATGCATATATGGAAGTAAACAAAGGATATGTTTGGTCTCTTTTTTTTTTCTCGGTTTTGCTGTGTCACTGTTTATTAACGTAGAGCAATGTTACTTTTTATCATGTTACATTAGAGGAAGCTTAAATTTCAGGCATATATCTGTCCGCACTCATGTTTGTTGACACGAATAGCTCAACCGAATCGTTGTTGAAATTGATATTGATTGTTCCTCAAAATGCACGAATAGGAAAAAAGTATCAAAGCATAAAATAAGCTTAAATTCACATGTAAATAGCAAGGTTGAATGAAGGATAATGAAAATATTGAAATAAGGTTTACATTTCTTTATTGCCTATATAAATTCATAATGAAAGAAAGAGAGGGAAACATAAGGAAAAGAAAAAATGAACTGAAACAATTTAAACAATAGCATATGTTAATAATTACTGCGGATTGAAAAACAAGAAAAAGCATGGTTGACAAGTTATGGTCAATATAAAACAAATGGTTGAAACTTAATAGTAGAAATATTATCTCAAGACTAAGGCAGGCGAGAAGGGAAAAAAGAAATTAAATATCACCTAGCTCTGTCCATTGTTGAGGATTGCCATAGACATGATAAGTGGATGTGAAGGGGACTTGGAGAACATCATGAACTGGATAGATTGATTCAAACCTAAAGCTACTGCTTGTACTGTGGCGAATGGCAGGTAAGTTGGGACTATATGTTCTGCTTTGGTTGTGGTGTGGATACGATGGTGCTGGTAATAGAGAAGGAAACAACACTCTTTGCCGATTAGACTCTTGTGGACAATATGGATGTTTCTGCTCTTTTTTCTTAGAAGACGTGTTGCTACATTGTTTCATTAGACGTTGCACGCAACGTATTCTATCTTCTGGTGACAATGTATTTGGAACCAGAGGCTTTTGGTGAACTTTTAAATGACGTCTCAGGTTTGATACGACAGAAAAGCGTCGACCGCAATTAGGACTAACGATAACATGAGTATACAGGAACACTTTTGTTAATCAAATACCTGAGACATTGAAATGGTTTTTCAGAAGTATGCGTATATGTATGAGTCTGTAGTTGACTTGGTCTACTAAAACTCTTGTGACATTCTTTACATTGATAGCGCTTTTTCTTATCGTTGTTATTGGTTTTCTTAGGAATCACCAAAGTAGTAGAGGAAGTGCTTGAGGATGAAAAGGAGCCACTATCACTTAATGATTCAAGATCAATATTGTTATCCGAGGATACTGAATAAATAGTAGGTAACATTTGAAAATTGTTAACTAAATTAGATATTGAATAGAAGAGAAGAAAGAAAAAACTAGAACAAAACAAATTGGTGTATTTATAGCCTATTCAAATAACAAGTGGTACAAACTCTCCAACTGCATCAAAACTAAAAATATAAGATGTCCTGTCATTTATAATGAATCAAACAAAGATGCGGACAAGGCTTTGATTGGACTATATGATATTTCTGTCATAATAAAAAATAAGCTATCTCTAAAAAGAATGAATCAAGAAGAATTCTATTTTGTAGAAAGAAGGTTTTGTCATTTAGAAGAACACAAAGCTTCTATTTTACTTGAAACGACTATCACTTTCAAGGGGGGAGAGGCCCGGCAACAACCTTCACCAATTGTTATGCATAAACTTTATGCATATAAAAGGAAAAAGCCCGTTCTTGTGTAATTTCTGTAGATTAAATGGATTTACGCGCTACACATATTTGTTGCGATCTCCTTTTTTTTAAGTTATAGCCAATTGTTTTTAGGAGAGAAGGAAAACGAAAGAGATACATATGTAAATGTGTTCTTTTTCACCTTACAAGTTACTTTATTAGGACTCTACCGTTACAGCCCACAAAATGATCCTGACACAATATGGCCATGTAAAAAAGAAGGGGGCAGGGAGTGTAGCCTATTTCATAGAGAGATAGACCAAAATGGGCCTCATATATAAAAAACATGCGCAATAGAGTGGATATATTTCTTTAGATTTTTTTAAAAGGGTATGAGAACTAAGGAGACTTCAACAACCTCCCGCTCCAGAACACAATCAAACTAATTAAGCTCACAGCAATAGATAAATTGAACAACATGGCTGCACCATAATGGTCATATGCAAACCCTCCCAAGATACAGCCTAAACCAAACCCAATGCCGTTAAAGAAACTAGCCAAAAGGCCTTGAGCAATTGCCCGTTGATTTGTTGGGAACATTTGATCTACTTCTGACACACAAGTGGACCAAATTAGTGCATATGAGAAACCTGTATCATGTTAGCTTTCTTAAATTATGTATACAATAAATACCATTTAGGAGTTGTAAAGCCAGGGCTATGATTGTTGTACTTGGATGACCAGGTTGAAGAATTTCGTAGATATAATTCCTTAAAATAATTGTCAAATGAGCAACAGTAACAAGGCTCTCAACGCTAAATTTTTTAGATAGCTACAGGTATTATAAGTACACATGAAAACCTAAATCATAACTTACTAGTCGGGAAACATAAAACGTTGACACTTCAGTAATACCGCCAAGAGGACCTGTCCAACCAATGACAGAAGAATCGAGTTTTAAATCTTGCTTCAAAAAAAGAAACAAAAACTGGGCGATCATGGAATAAAAGACACCAAACAAAAGTGACATTAACAAAAATGTCCATACTTTAACTGATCCAAATATAGTGTGTTTTAAGCTAGGACCAACTTCAGCAAGTTCAGATTCTTCAACAATGCTTGCAAAGGCAGCCAATGAAGTATCCACTGTAGGAATATGGGATAATGCAAGACCTAATGGTGGTAAATTGTCCATGTGATCCAACAATTCATTGGCTTCATCTTGTACATCTCGAACTGCCAAAGAAGTCACTGTTCTCTGCAAATGGAGATCGCCACCAGCACCGCTTTCAGTTAGTAATGTATTTGCTATACTGGTCACACGTTGCATGTCAGAATGAACAAAACCATTGCCTGCATGGTCAGTTTCATCTGCAGCTGTTGGATCCATAGTATAGAATCCCTTGATCTTGTTCCCATCCTGTAGTAAGGGCTCATTCTCTATTGTCTCTTCTGATGAAACATAGGTAACTCGAGTAAATAGTGCCATGATAATAAAAGCCACTACACTAACGCCAAATATATAAAATGCACAGTTGATCCCAAATAATCCAATAAAATAACCCACAAGTAAAATGCAGACACCGTTTGAAACAGACCCCCATAATCTTTGGTCTCCTATACTGAAGCTTAACAATTCTGCATCCCCCCCCCTTTTTTTTGAATATCCAACTTACCATAATAGATAGCATTATCACCTAATATTTTGAGTACAGCACTGTCTACCAATACAGTAACTGGTTGCCCAAAGAAAGCAAAAGTGACTGCCAGAGCAACAGTAATCAATAACACAGAAGATTGTGAACCATGCGTTAAGAACAAAGGAATAAACATGAGTCCAAGTATACTAAAGCCACCAATAAACATCAAAATGGCCATGAGTCTACCATGCCATTCTGGTCTTTTGTCTACTTGATAAGTCCAGAAAGGACAAGCAAGACTCTGAATAAAAGGAGCAATGGCTAAAATGATACCTATTTGCTGAGAAGGCAAGTGAAGTACATCGGCATAGAATAAGGATAGATAAGGTATAGCAGAACCTAATACGCTGTATAAACAGACGTAAAGAAGTTTAGGCAATAGGTAAGTAACCATATGAATAAAGAGAGAGAGAGAGAGAGAGAGAGAGAAAAAAAAAAAAGAAAAAAAAAAAGACAGAGGGAAAAAGAAATGACAGTGTTGTATCTCTTTATCAACTGACATCATTTGCTCATCATTGTATCTTGAAACAGATAAGGATTTTGTTTATTAGGTATATTATACAATAGAGATCAAACAGCACCACTTAATTCTCTTTCCAAATCATCTACTTGCATATCACGGTTTGTTGGTGGATGAACAGCTGCTTCAGCAACGGATCCTATGCCAGCTAATCCAGAATCAGCTGTACCTGCTGGAGCTGCTTGAGCTGCTGCCAATGTTTCGCGGTCTTGAGCAGACAAACTATATCGCTTAATAAACATAACGATTAAGTTAACTAACCTTTCGCGTCTTTTCAAGTTTGTGCCACTATTGGCTGTAGGACGTTGAGAATCTTGTTTGTTTGCCTTGAATGACATAACTTCTTGTGCAATCATACGACGCATTTCATCAACCGAGTCAACAACTTCAAATGAAAAATCAAACGTCTGAGAATGTGTAGGCTACACCCATCATTTAGAAAAAATACTTTTTCTTATTTGATACTTGCCTCATCATCTTCATCATGATATGCACTGAGATAAGGATGAGCAAGTGCTTCTTCAACAGTGATGCGCTTTGAAGGGTCAAATTCCAACAACTTGTTCAAGAGATCAATAGCCATAGGATTTGCTGTTCATACAAATGAGCATTACAGACGTGTTGGTTGATTTACCTCTGGGATACAAATTCTCAAAAGGGATCTTTGGCATTCGAGGAAGGCTTCGAATATAAACTTGGGCCTATTATAGGATGTTACTGGAATGAATTCAATAGGCTACTTACTCTATCACTGCCCACTCGGACCAACGTCTCTTCATCGGGAGTACCAAGAATACCAAGGATTTGGTTTAATTGATCAACATCTATTTTCATTGTTCAAAATAGGTACATATAGACACACATGCACAAACTACCTACAGTCTCTACCCTTAAACAAAGGTCTTCCGCCAAGCATTTCGGCAAAAATACAACCAACAGACCACATATCAACTATACTAAATGAATGAACTGCACAAACAATGGAATACGTACTTGCTTTGGTATAATTCTGAAAACTAAGCATAATCTCGGGTGCTCGATACCATCTTGTAGCTACATATTCTGTCATGAAGCCTACGTTATGATCAGGATTCTCGGAATAACCACGAGCCAGCCCAAAATCACAAATCTTTCTATAGCGTCAGTTACTGATAAGGTATGCTGAATCTTACTTTTAGTTCACAGTCAGCATTGACCAGCAAGTTTCCTATCGTCATTGTTATGCTTAATCATCAAAAAAGGCTTACAAACCTGGCTTTAAATCTCTATGCAGCACCTAAAATAAAGAATTAGAAACTAAAATAGACTGGTTACGAATAGAACACTCACATTTGCACTGTGAATATACTTGAGTCCTCGACAGACTTGATAGACAAAGTATTGAAAGTGTGCATCTGTTAAAGGTTGACCTGATCTTATGATCTGATGAAGATCTGCTTCCATAAGTTCTTGCACAAGATAACTGTAGGAAATAATTAGTCGTGTTCAACTGGCTGTTATATTACAGTTCATTAAAGTCTTGCAGATTTACGATATCCATGTCTAAAACAGAAGTAATCTATACACTATTAATTCCTTGTTACCATTTGCTTCGATTATCCTTTACATTTTCGTGTCCATTAAAGAATTTCAATAGTTTTACTTCACGCAAGGCTCTTTTAGCTAGAATTGTCTTTTCAAAGATACGGCAAACCTATTGATGCATACGCGTATTATGATTCTGTTTTGAAGTTCCTAATCTCTCTCACTTTTTTAATAGCAACTTGGTCTCCTGTCTCGGTATCTTTTGCAGCGCTTTATAAAAAAAAATCAGTTACGTTATATTCATTATTGTTCTTTTTACCAGACAACACCATAGGCACCTTGGCCCATTTCACGAATAAACTGATATTTTTTGTCAACTATAAATTGCTGGTTTAGTACTGGAAATGCTTGGTATCCTGTCATAGTATAAAAAGTGTTGCAGAAAAGAAGAAAAGAGAAAAGAAAAAGAATGATGTACTTTTGTGTATTTCACAATAAACTCCGTTTATAAAACCCAAAATAGCTTCTAGAACATCGTTGGTGCAGTATTATTCTTATTTATTGACACACTGAGTTTCAGTACATGAAGAATCCAAGGCCCTATATTCATTTCAAAACTGTAAGACTTTGTTGATTGATTCAATATCGCAATTCTTTCTGAACTAATTTGTCATTTATGTAAAAGTAAGGCAGGAAAATGGAATTATGACAATCAGTGCACTATGTGGTAATTTATAGCTATTAGTCATGGATAATGAAGAAACGCAAATTACGTTACATTTTTATATGTAGCATTTAATAGTCATTATCAAGTAACTGCCAACAAAAACACACATAAAAAAAAAGTGTTTTTTTTTTTTTTTTTTTTTTTTTTTGCTTTATTATTTAAAGAAAAGTTTTTTTCTAGTTATGCCATTGAACTGCCAAGATGAGATTTGTTTTCAGGAAGAATGGCACCATAATTGTACCGATAGTTCTTGGTTTGAATCATTTATTAAGCTTGGGACATTTGTCGCATGTGGCATGCATGCTGATAAATAACTTTTGGTTTTCTGGTTTTACAATCAACACTAATCTAAATCAAGATCCAGTTATATCAGCAAAGAACTTTGAAATGAGGTTTTGAGTACAAGTTTATTGGCACTGATGTGCCTTCTATTGAGGTAAACAGTCCAGTTGTTTAGAGAAAATAAATCACTTATACAGTAGTATAGAGCAATATCTGCTGAAATGAACCTCTTTTCTACCAATTACAGTGTACAATGAACTTTGGATGTAGATTTGAAGCTAATGCTCAAATCAAGTCAACCTTTTGGTCTTAGCAAACTCACTTTCTTTTCATTAAAAGTATTTAGACGTGATCTCAGCTCATTTCGGTTGGATCAGATCTACATCGGGGTCAATCTGGCATTCCAAAAATTTTCGATCCCCCATCGGTCAAAAAATAAATTTCGCACAACAGCCAAACCAATGGTACCATTCGATTCCTGGACTCAAGAGAACATATTTTAAATAAAAAAAATGAGCTGTTTTGATAACGTAGTTGTCGAGTAATAGAGGATCAAAGATTGACATGTTTAAGCTGTGTTTCGAGCGTTTTTGCTCTAGGTGTCATATAGAACTTTTCAGCAATGGATCTCTCTAAAGCATCTTATGTTATTTTGAGTGCTAAAAAAATGGAGAAATAGAAAGATTGTCATTTCATAATGTAAATATGGGGGTAAATGAACCTAGGACATACAGAATGGGTAGGTGCGGAGATTGCAAATAGAAGCCAATACCATTTCTTCTCGCCATATGAAAAATCGAGCTTTTGCTGAGAACCGCATAAAGATGTAGTTTTGTAGTTTTGATGCAGTGGAAAAAGTAGATATTTATTCTTTCAGTCTTTTGGTGTGAAGGACACACAATGTTTGCTGCTAAAATATTGAGAAAATAGGCAAAGACGTTTACAAGGCTTTCATTCGTATCTTATCGTTTTCATAGTAAAATTGGCAAGCAAACACATTTACCAAAAACTACAGCTTTGAACGCACAATTTGAGTATTTAATCTTGTCAATAGTTCTATTTTTTGTTGTACCCTTTAGTCGAAAAGTTATTTTGGCCATTTTTTACAAGTCGCCAAAGGCACCTTGTATGGTAGGTATTTAGAGCATTTATGCATAAACAGGCCTTATGCTACCTTTATATGTTTAAGAAAAAGTAGAAGGTCTGTATGGCTTTTTATCCTTGATGCTAAAGTATTTTTATCTTGTCGTCTCTATTGATTAAACAAGTAATGCATCATCAATATGCCAATTCAAGTAGAATATCTTGTCAAAGCACACTTGATTCATTGAACTAGCGGACAGTGAACTGCTCGGCAAGTATCTTAAGTGTACTAATACACTAGTTCCACGTAAACATGAAGAAAATTGGAGTGCTTATGTAATTCTTCATTAGCAAAAGATAAAACGACCAAGAGTCAGTGCTGAGTTTATGTATTTCTTCCCATGAAAAATATCCCATTACTACACGTATTTACTCTACAGCATTCTGATGGTTCCTTTCTTTATTTGTTTGTCTTTTTTCAAAAAGAAATTTAGCTAGTAAATAATACTATGTTTCATCACTAATCAGCAAGCAGCAATAAGTTTAGTGCTCTTCTAAATAGTTGTTTGGTTACCCCAACACTATTTAAAATCTTGGGAACAGAACTTCTTAATAAGGCGCCGATTTAATAGGATTATAACAAGCCATTCTATATTTGTTTTTCCTTCTTTTTCTCTTATTATTGTTCCCCTTTTATATATATATACAATGAATGTTGTTGGAGCCTGTGTATCCGAAGCATTCTATGCTGCTCATGAAACAAGAGACATCGTGTTGCCTAACCAAACCGAGCATGTATCTCAAATAGCTGTCGATGTAAGCATATCACTCTCTCAATTTATTATTAACATAACATAGATTGGTGGTTCACTTGCCAAAGTTATTTATTTTACTTTATCGGCAGACCGTCAAGGAGGCCGCTTGCATTTCAAAAAATTCGAAACAGAAAAAGTAGATGATTGTATTGACTATATCGTGGCATTATTACAGGATGCTAGACGCAATGGTGCTAAACAACAAGTGTTGAAAGCGACAGGAGGTGGTGCTCATTTATATTATGACAAACTAGCTTCACGACTACCTGGTGTAGTTGTTCAGAAGGAGGATGAAATGGAATGCTTGATAACAGGTAAAATAAGTAAGGCTATTGATAAGCTAGCTTATCATGATTACTAGGTTTGAGTTTCTTTATTACAGAGATACCCTATGAAGTCTTTACCTATAATGAGCTTGATGCTGATCCAATTCGATTTGAAGAAAAATCAAAAGACGTATACCCATATATGGTAAATTTATGGTATTTGACAGCTTATGTGTTAATATTTTATATAGCTTGTTAATATTGGTTCTGGGGTGAGTATTCTCAAGGTGGATGGGCCTGGACCACATGACTTTTCTCGTATCAGTGGTACCTCGGTAAAGTATACAGACGATCTTACTATGCTTACTAACAGTAACAGCTGGGCGGTGGTACACTTTGGGGTTTACTATCTATGTTGACGGATGCATCTTCATTTGATGGTAATACACAAAAGCATACAAGAACAAAAGTGCTCATAATTTGTATAGACATGTTGGAGATCTCGAAATCTGGTGACAATAGAAATGTAGATTTACTAGTGGGAGATATATATGGTTCTGATTATAGTAAACTTGGACTCAAATCATCGCGGATAGCTTCGAGTTTTGGCAAAGTGTTTAAAAAAGGTGCTCGTCAGGATAAAAATAATTTTGCTTCTGCTGATATTGCAAAAAGCTTGTTGTATATGGTCAGCAATAACATTGGTCAAATTGCCTATTTAAATGCTCAACAACATGGTATTAAGCGTATTTATTTTGGTGGATGCTTTATTCGAGGTAAATCAATAACAACACAGGCAGATACTAAAAAAAAACTTATTAGGACACCCAATCACAATGAACTCTTTATCTTATGCTATTAACTTTTGGTCTAAAGGGGAAATGAAAGCCTTGTTTTTACGTCACGAAGGCCATTTAGGAGCAACAGGAGCAGTAAGTAAAGATAACATTAATGAAATGCATATACTAAGTCCTCCCTAGTTTTTGAAACATCAACCAGTGAAAAAAGCAAGACATTCATTCTCATTTTCAGAAAACTATAAGCCTGATATCACCAATAATACCAACTCTGTTCTCGAAGTGTTAGAAAACTTGGATAATCTTGAAGTTCGATCAGCCAAATTGAATTAAACATAATATATATATTTCTAGTTAAATGTGGGGTATTATTCTTCATTATCATCTTCAAAGAACCAATCTACTTGTTGAATGATAGCTTCAATCACTTTGCTTTGTAGATCAGACATCATGATACTGCTTAAATCTTCTTGTGGTGCTCTTAAGAGACCTACAGAAAAGATAAGTGCTAAATTAGAAGCTTCCATCTTGTTGATATCAGAATAAGAAGCCACTCGACCTAAATGTCGCATTAAATATTCAAGCACCAAATAGTTTGGCTTTGGCAGACTGTGAATCACCGATTTGATTTGATACATTCTCTCTTCATAATCAGTCATTCCTAAGCAGACAGCATTGAGTTGCTTTGTTTATCTAAAAAGTCGTACTTACTTGCTGCATCAAGGAACCATTCATAGTACTCGTATGTCATCAAAGGATTGCGCAATTCACGAAAATAAAGCTTAAGTAAACCGGTAACTGCATTGATATCATGTTCTTCTTTAAGTAAAACTGGCTCCTCTATATAATCAAAACAGGTTGGAAAACACTCAGCAAATTAAAACACTTACTATTATTGAACATGGTCCTGTATTTTTGTATAGAAGATGCAGGTCCCGATAATCGATAAATACCCACTGATTTCAGTCCTCTAACCTCTACTTCATTAACACAAAGGGAGACAATGCGAGGAATGTCTCCATTCTCCTCCATATGCAAATAACCACCAAACACGTCATTTTCTATAAAAGAGGTTGGTTTGTGCTTATCAAAATATTTCGCTCACCATCAGAAGGCTGTGCTTGTCCATACACATATCTTGAATCTGATTTTTGAGGATAGGCTGTAGTGCCTTGCTTTGAAGAGAACCAATGCTTCTTTTTGTTTTCGTCTTCTTGTACTATTTTTCTGTTTACTTTCATTTGACTTTCGTCAATACTAAGAGATCTTAGCAGCCGTAATATTTCTACATTATATAAATATCTATACACAGAGGAAAGGCTTTTTTTTTTTACCTGAGTCTTCATTCTGTCCTTCTTTACGCGCTATCAGTTCTCTCATGATAGCATCAAGCCAAGATGAAAATTCTTTGTCACTTGTGGTTTGAACATACAATTTGACTTTTTTAGGTGTGGAGATAATAAAGACATGCTTGCGCTTTGTGTCTTGTTTTCCTGCAGGATCTATTTTGCATGAATCTAAATCAAAACTACCTATAGGCACACGCGATTTGGATGATTTCTATCCGTAATCAGCTGTCTGTCATTCTAAATACCTTTTTTTTTCTTTTACCTTGTTCTTGGCATGAGCTTCTTTATACAACAATAAAAACCCATTGGACAAAACTGCATAATATACTTTCCAAGAGCTCAATTTGTTACCAGCTTCATTATCAGAAATCATTTTCATCTGTATATATCCTTTATGTCGGATCCATTCTTTTTGTAGTTTATCAAACTCGAGTTTTTGAAGTTCTTCTGGTTTGATGCCTTCTATCAAAGTATCCAAGTTATCGTCTGCAGCATTGTTTCGAGGTGGGAGCGGTGGTGGTTGATTCTGTTCCTCTTCCTCAATAGGTCTATCCCATCTTGATTCACCTGTCATTTCATTGAAATAATAAATTGTTCCATCCTCATCTTTATAATCAATTAAGTATATATCTAATGCTTATTTCTTTTTCTTTACCATAAGCATGCTCCCATCCTTGTGGTAAAGGAGACTCGGTCAATATTGCTGGTGCTGATGCTACTGGATGAAGTGGAGATTTGATTGCTTCGTGTGATATAATAGCATCTGTCTCAGACTGTACTGAGTCATGGTGTCGAAGAGAAGGTGAAGGTAAGTTTTGGTCTATATTTTTTGTTTCCTCGGCTGTCCCGTTTTCGCACTGCGTCGTCTAACATGTTCAAAAGATTATAAAATAAATAAAAAAAGAGACATCCTTTACCTTGCTCTGAGAAGCTATTTTCAATGGGTCAGTAACCACTTTAAACGCCAAGTCTCTGCTTACCTAGTTCTTCTGTAGTCTCTAACCTTATTCTATTTGCAGGAAAAAAACCAATAGACTCTCGAAGTTCGCCTATATCAAACTCTTATGAATACAACTCCATCGAGATTAAGAGCTCTTCACCTTCCCACCTATTTGAAAAGAAAAAAAGCATAAGCATATATAAATAACATGAAATATAACGTTTACCAGTCGTCGTTATGTTTTTCCAATAGTTTAATCCTGTCTCCTTGCTTAAAAGAAAGTTCAAACTCGCCTTCTGCGTCATAGTCCCATACAGCTATCAAGTATTGCGACATAACTAGTGAAAGAACAAGTTTTATCCATCGAGGTTTAGCGGCAATCTAAAAAAAAGATCTGTGAAAGTAATAGCCAATAAAAAGGGGGATTCATTTATAAATATGATCTGATTCAACTATACATTATGAAAATCCCACTTCTTGTTAGGATAGACTTTGTTTACGAAAGACTTAAAGAGATTATAGCTGCTCCTTTCCTTTGTTGTTTGTTTTCAAACTTGACTTTATATTCTTTTACAAGTGTCTTCATATATTACTATTTAATGCCAATCTATTTATTAGGCCACTAGTTTACTTGCTTGCAGTCATACTTGGCAAAACTAACTACCAAAAGCTGCACTCATATGAAAATACCAAAATGTTTAACAGTAATGATGACAGGTTTGAAACAAGTGTGTACCTTTATCGGGAATTTGAATTATCTGAATTTGAATTAGAGGAGTGCCCTTGATACCAAATACGGTCAGGCGTATGTACATTTTACACGTTCCTTATTTCAAGAGTAAATATTCACTTAAAAAATGGTCTCTTTGATATAGTAACAGTTACAAAGAGCATAATTTTCATTGTGTTTATGTTTATTCAACGTAAATAAAGAAACAAAGCAGTAAGAAAATAAAATTAAATCAATTTATAATTTCAATTCCCTTTTTTTTTGTTCTCCTTTTCCTTCCTTTTTTTTTCTCTCTCTCTTTCTCTTTTTCTTGTAACGAATCCCTTTTTTTATTTCTCTTTTTTTCTTTCATAAAAAAAAAGATTTTTTATACCCCATATTACATTCATTAACTAACAGGTCATGGTTTTAATACTATGGTACCTTATTTTTACTTTATTCTGCTGCAAGTCCTTTGCGCAGGTACCCTCGATTGAGCTAGATTCAGTTGGAGGACAGTTGGGCTTTATTGGTGATTATGCTGGCCTTTCAGTCTATGAACAGCCCAACCAATTCGAAACTTTGGACACGAATGCTCTTGTATTAGCTACTGGTGACAGCAAAACCTTATTTCAGTTATTCGCCAGTGTAAATGGATCTGTTCAGACATCTTGTCAATTATCGGACACTCAATTTATATTAGCTGGAAACTTTACTTCAATCAATACCACAACCTATAACCATATTGCTCGATTTGATACCCAAACCCGACAATTCTACGCATTGCAGCAAGGCTTAGATGGGCCCGTAACATCTCTTCTGTGTAGCAATACTAGTGCAGTCTATGTGGGTGGTGATTTTACAGCCCCCATCAACACAAATGCATCACAATATTCTGGCCACATTGCCTTATGGAATAACGATCAATGGTCACCTTTACCTTGGAAAGGATTTAATGGCCCTGTCTATTCTATTGTACAACATGCGCAGTCTATTGTGTTTGGTGGACGATTTGATGCCACAGGCGATGGTGAATTTTTCAATCAAAACACAAGTCGCCCCATCAATTTGGTCTCATCAGCAGTAAGTATATTCTTGGCTGACAACATTGCTTAATTGCTTTTAGACTATTTCTAGTGGAAATGGTGCCAACTTTGGTAATTACACAACTCCCTCTAGTGTGATTTGTTCTCAGTCACCATGGTTGCTTCAAGATGGTGTCCCTGGCTATTGGCAAGCTGAGTTTATCTCTCCATTTCAACCTTCTGTATTTCGTATAAAAAATGCGCACGTTAGTGGTGATAACACCAACATATTCAAGTGAGTCTTCAAAGTGCACAAAACAACGTCTTACCTTATGTGTAGCATCATTTCATTAGGTTCAAACCAGTATTTTAATCTATCGTACACAGATCCTATCACTAAACAAACCTCAACTTGTTCGGAGCAATGTTTCTTATCAAATGATTCGTCCATTGAATACCAAGATTTTACTGTCATGCAGCCAGTAACAACAAATGGTATTCGAATCAACATCGATACTTGGTATGGATCTGCTGGTGGTTTAGGCGGTGTCAGCATATTTAGATCAGGTAAAGCATTAAAATAAACATAATAGTGTTTAATATCTGCATCACTAGATGTTACTCTTCAACCAGAAATTACGAACAGCAACAATGCATCAAGTGGTGTTTGCGATGCTTCTGTTGGTTCTTCTAGTGCTTCTATTGCTACTACGACTGGTAACTGGACACAAATCTATTCTTATAGTACCTATCAAAATTTTTTGGTTTCTACAATACCTACAACCGAATTACAGACATCAGATGCGTCTGTCACTTATAAACCGTAAATAGCACATATAAAGTTTAATCATTTTGTAAGCTAATATACATCTTAGTTACATTTCCGGCCAAGGATTTTACGATGTCTATATCACTACACCAGGTTGTGTAGGCACAAGTACTTGTAACCAACGCACACAAGCTCAGCTTACAATTGAAATGACACCAGGCAACGTGACAACATACCTTTTGGACCAAAATATCGTGTCAGATCAACAAGTCTTGATTTATTCAGGCACTGTTTCAGCCTCTACTTCTACATTTCAACCTTCAGTGGTTATGAAGATTGCACCTAATGCAACAACATCTTCTACAGAATCTATTTCATTAATTGGCGATTCTATGGCATTCATCAGAAACACCACAGGAGCTTCGCTTTCCAGTCTTATGGTTTACTATCCTATAAACAATACATGGACCGCACTTGCACAACAATTGCCTTCTAATGCTGTTGTGCATGCATTACAGTCCAATGATGCTACACTCTATATCGGTGGCTATTTTAGCATGAATTCCACATTTAGTAATTTAGTAGCATATGATTTTGCATTAAGTGCATTCCAACCTTTAGTGAGCAATGGCTTGAATGGCAATGTCAGTGCTTTATTGCTTGTTGATTCCCGTAAGTGCTTTTTCCTTTGCCATTACTTTACTTATCTTTACTTTATTTTTATTTTAGATCTTGTTATAGGAGGTGCTTTTAACAATACACTTGTTCCTCAACAAGATGGCAATTTGAATCATGTTGCTATCTATGATATTCAGACAAATACATGGTCTAGTATGGATCAGGTATGTGCAAATAACTTTATCAAAATGATTTAACAATGTACAATTTTAGGGTGTTAATGACAAGGTGGATCATTTGTATATGTTAGATGAGAACATTGTTCATCTGTCTGGACCATTTAATGCTACTGGTAATACAGTACTTTTCAACAATGCTGAATGGAATTTGAGTGACAAGAAATTTGAAACACCTTTGTCCTTTATCTTGGGCCCAGTAAATAATCGACTCAAGATTGATTCCAACACTCAACTGTATTTTGGTGACATCAAGACGGCGCAAACATACCGTGTAGAAGATGCTATCTCTCTAAGTTCTAACCAGTTTAGTTCCATTACAGAAGCAGATCCTTCCGCTCGCGTCAGTGTTGGTGTCTATTGGAAAGACTCACTTGTATTGGCTGGCTCATTCCATCTTAACAACACTGTCTATTCTCTTGCTATTTACAATCAAGGAGCCTGGCAGGGATTGCTTCAAGGTATTCAAGGAGACATCCGTGCTTTATCTGTTGTTCAAAACACCCTTTTGATCGGTGGTCAATTTAGTGGTACCGTGGATTCCATCTCTCTTGCAAGCTTTGCTGCATATGATCTGGAAAAACAGACTTTGTTGCCCACCAATGGTATATTTACAAATAATCAGCAGCCTGGTCTGGTTAAAGTCATTACTCCTTCAGGAGATGGGAAATCGATTTATGTTGCTGGTGATTTTGCTTATGCAGGTTTACTCGACTGCAACTCTATCTGTAAGCTCTCGACAAACTCGCGTCAATGGAACCAAGTAAATCAAGGGATTTCTGGCACTGTCAATGACATGTTGGTAGACGATAATGGCCTCCTTACGGTTGTAGGTGATTTAACTGTAGGTCAATCGAAATCAAGTTTAGCTACTATTGATACTACTTCTTCAAGTGCCTCTTGGAATGCAGCACCTAGTGACAATCAAGTTACGCTCCCTACATCCGTAGTGCATCAAAGTGATCAAACCTACCTTGTTTCAGGAACGTCGCAAAACACATCCTACCTTAGTGTCTGGAACGGTCAAAACTTTACCACTATCGCTAACAACCTTGGTGTTTCAAGCTCAATTAACCAGTTGTTGTGGGCTCCCATTTCTTCTTCCTCTGATGCTTCTATTGCACGCTATCCAGCCAACTCTGATACCATGCTTTTGGCCGTGGGTCACTTACAAATTCCTGATTTTGGAAGCAGCAGTGCTGCCTTTTTTGATGGTACCAATTGGCATCCTTATCTCTTGACTGCCTCTACCAATGGTTCTTCAGGTACCATTGGCCGTGTATTTACTGCTGTTCCATGTTGTACCTCTGTTTCACAACATCGTCGTTATTTATCTGTGCCTGCTGTTATTTTGATCTCCATTGCCATTTCACTAGCCATTATTTTTGTCTTGATTGGCTGTGCATTTATCATTTTGTTCTTTAAACGTCGTAATACGGTCGTGGCTGCGTATGATCAAGATCCCATGAAAGCATGGAAACCAAAGCATAGACCTTCTAGTTTATTGGCCATGTTAGATGCTGCCAATTTGAGTGGCGATGCCGGTCCTTCTATTGGTGCTGCTGGTGCTGCTGGTGCTGCTGGTGCTGCTGGTGCTGCTGTTGGTGCAGGAGCTTATAGCAATAGAGATACCATGACTTCTGGCTACTCCACTGCTTTTGAAACACATCGCGGTCACAGTATGGACATGGCTGATGCATCTACTGCAGGAGGTGGTGCAAGTCGTTTGAGAAACTCAAGTGGACTCTCCGGTAGTATAGGCGTTCCTTTTAGTGTACTCTTAGCAAATGCACTTAAGAGTGACAATACCGGTGGAGCAGCTACTGAAGAAGCACCTAAAGTTTATTACGCAAAGTATCCATTTGAAGCCAAAGAATTTGGTGAATTGGCTTTTGATGCACATGTACCTATTGTTGTGACAGATGCCACTGATAATGTATGGTGGATGGGATACAAAGACGATGGCTCGGGCAATCCTGTCTCTGGTTTATTCCCCAGTAACTATGTCTCAAGAGCCAAACCTCCTCCTCCCATTTAGATTTATTCATACACCTATACATTTTCATTCCTATTCATAACCCCTTAATATTACAAAAAGATAGACTTGCTTCTATAATACTACTATATCTTATTACACCGTTCTTATTCTGTCTTAAGTATCATTATATAATAAAATTGCTATTACAAATAATGTACTAGTATATTACGATAATTGTCGACTAGACGTCCATTGCCACTTGTAAAATTAATATTGTACTGTTTAACTTCAATTGAAACTTGACAGGTTCACCTTATGGCTTGGAAGCTAAATACACAATTACATTGAACACGTGTCTGTCAATAAATGAATGAGTACAGTGCCGCAGTATTTGGGCTTTATTACAAACAATGCTTATAAAACAAAAGTACACAAAAGGAAAACGAAAACAAAGGTTTCTTGTGTAGTTGAGTTAATCAAACAACAAACTAGTGGCCATTGAACAGATATTGTCATATTCACCTTTACAGTCCCAGTTTGGATCTCGTCTAGTCAACAGTAAGCAGGTCTCTTTCAGTACTGGGAACCAGATATGATTTATGTCTTCTCGCTCAAATTGATAATCAAGTGCAATTTTGAACAATTCGATTTGCGAATCAATAGACAAATAATACGTGTATGTGCTCTTTACTAGTTCAAGCACTGCACTCATTTGCATCATAATAATGCGGCCAATATGGTTTTCATCCATCAATTGTCTTTGCACTTCATCTTCTGTATCCAGTACTTGAAGGGCAACCATCAAAAGCCCTATTAAGGATATAAAACTGTTGCCATACAAAGGATCACAATAATACCGATTGATTATAAAATGAATAATGTGGATTAAATCCTTCCCTATGGTTTCTTTTGTTTGGGCAAACTGAATTGCTTTTCGACATTTATCAAGTCGATGACAAACAGATTTGATTTCAATAAGCAACGTATTGAATTCGCACACTATATCTGTTTGATGAGATTCTGAGAAAGCAAATGGTTGCCTGTTTATCAGATTTAGTATTTGCTTAGTTGACATAGTCTTTGATGTATCAATCATGCAGTAGTCTTGACTTTCAGTTACATTGATATCAACTTCATGATTGTAGATGTCAAAATATGCGGTTTCGCTTATCGGTGTCTGAACAAAAGCACTGCTTGCTGAAGAAGCAATTGAAGAGGATGAAGAAAAGATCCTTTCCCCTCTAGATTTTAAACGGGAATAGATATTATGCAAGTAAGAAAGGGTTTCATTAGACATGTCTGTTATCTTTTTTCAGAAAAATAAAATAAAAAAGAAAAGTAAAGAGAGAGAGAGAGAGAGAGAGAGAGAAGGAAAAGAGACAATTGACCTTTTTAATTTGACAAAAAAATCAATCAAAAAAGATAAAAAAGGGGACATGTTGCTACATGTCATCGGACTCTAAACACACCTTATTCATGCAAATTGCAATAGGGTCCATAGGCATCATAAGGAAAATCTGAAAGCTCTTGTTATCACAAAAAGGAGGTTTCGGCTTTGTAATAGATAACAGGATGAATAAGACAGGTTGAGTAAATCAGGTACTATGTCAAAGTCAAAACATGAGTATAAAGTAATTTATAGTAGCAAAATAGGACCTTTTATTTTATTCTGTATATCAACTTTCTTCCTTTCTTTAGATCTCGATACTTTCCTTCTATTGACGCTGTAGCTATAGTTCAAAATTGACAAATAGACGTATACAAAGCAAGCAAAGCCCTTTTTTTTTTTACCTGTTGTAATTAATCATGAAATAGCAACTACTATATTTTTCTTTTCTGTGTCGTTTTGTTATGCTTCAATGTGTACAACGCTTTCTTTACAAGAGAGTGAAAAAGTATAGTAAAAAAAAAAAGTGATTATAGATTGATTTACAGTTCTCTTTATATACACAAGTATGTCTTTTTTAGAAAGTTTCATCTTGATTAGGGCATTCGTCTGTGATATGATCGCCAAAGTCATCACAATTCTCACAAAACTAAGACAATACGTAAATATTTTCTTCTTAGTTTGTACGCTTATTCACTTACTAGTTGACCATCAGCCAAGGACAATTCGTTTTTGCACTCTAAAACGTCATGACCATATCCATCGCACAATTCACAATATTTGGAGAGATTATCATCATTAGAATTATGCTTCTGATGTGGTGAGGGTGTGGGGGAAGGACCTGCTATAGTAGTAGGTGACATAAGGATATCTTTACTGTGCATGCTCGTTCTATTCTTTAGTGCATTTAATTCTCTTTCCAATGAAGCCACTTTCTTTCTCTCGGCTTCTAGCTTTTCTTCCAAGTCTGCTTCACCAAACACACGATTTTCAACTAGGGATTCCAGCTCTGCTAGGTCTTTACTTAGTTGAGTCACTTGCTTCTTTTCTGCTGATAGACTATTGCGATGGGATTCGTTTTCTTTTTCAAGCTGTTGAATCTTTTCTTGTAAAACTGTTGTATCAGCTGATGTATTTACAATTGCTAATCCACCATCGACAGGTTTCTTCAAAGCCTGTTTTTCTAGTGCCAGCATTTCATCCATCAAATTGTTGTAGTCTTGCTCCAATTGCTTGTTTGATTCTAACAGTTCATTGAATTCCTTTTCAAGAGCCATTTTCGATAATTTCATCTGATAATGTTCGTCCTCAGCTTTGGCTTGGGCCTCAAATGCATTATCTGCTTCTTCAATCAAACGTTTTTTATCATTTAATTCTTTCTCGAAATCAGCTTGTAGGCTTTCATACTTTTGTTCCATTGTCAAAGCCTGCTGTCTAGCTTGAGCATGTTCAATTTTCATTTGCTCCATTTCTTGTTGCAATGTTTGAATAGTAACACGCTCATGATCCAATTCAGCCATAGCGAGCTCTAATTGTTCTTCTAGACGGTGTCTTTGATCTGCTTCTGTACTACTGCCATTCATAGTATGGCTCATGGAGGCATTTCGCATTTCATTTAAGCGTGTATCAATATCTTGCTCATCGTCGTCAAACAAAGTGCTCTGCTTATGCTTCAGGTCAGCAATATTGTATTCCAGTTGCTGAATTTGTTGCTCTTTTTGCTTCAATTCTAATTCATGTTTTTCCTTGATCTGTATCACAGAATCCTCATAAGCTCGAATGGCTTCTAATCCAGCTCTTCTTAATTCTTCGCATTCCTTTTCCAAAGAAGCCGTCATAGACTCATTAGCTGCTAATTCTCTCCGCACTTGCTCTACAGCACCTGCATGCTCTCTATTCAGCTGCACTTTTTCCTCTTTAGCTGCTTCAAGTTGGTTTTGTAGGTCACGCACAAGGGTCTCTAATCGTTCAATGCGCTTTTGATCTTGTGTCTGCTTCTCTTCATCACGCTGATTCTTTGCAATCGAAGCATCTCTTTCTGCTAGACTATGCTGTAAACGTTCGACTTCGCTTTGCGCTAATTCCAATTCTCTTGATAAACGTTGACATTGTGATTCATTTTCTTGAACTTGCAGGGACAAACTTTCTCTAGAAGACACAAGGCGTTCCCATGCCGTTTCCTTTGTTTTCATTTGAGCCAATAACTGATCTCTTTCGCGTTGTACTTTTTCTAGCATTTCATACAGTTGATTTGTAGTTTCTTGGTGCTCATTTACAACAGGTGGTGTAGGTGTAGAAGGCATGGGTGTTTGTTGCTTTCTTTGAGGAGGAGGGGTTGGAGTAGGAGCTGACTTTTTGTTGGGAACAGAAGAAGATGAAGAAGAAGGTGATGATTCAATCGTGGTATTTGTAGGTGCAGAAGCTGATAATGGTGGTGGTGCAGGAGATGAAGGCGATCTTGTCATACTAGGTGGTCTTGCTACGCTTGATGTAGTGGGGATAGCCGAAGAGCGCAAAGTAGAAGTCTTTTTGACACTACTATTTGATGTGGTAGAAGAATTCGAGGCTCTCATTCTTGGTGTAGCTGTATTGCTAGACCCATTTCTCGTTATTGGCAAATTAGAGCGACGCGTTGAAACTGAAGTGGATGGTTTAGAGATAGGCAAAGCAGGTGGCTGTATGATTATCTTGCTTGCACTAATGAAGATACCAGACTTTGGAGGACAGGTAAAATATCTCTTTCTAATAACACTTGTAAGTGGTTTTCTAAAAAGTCAATGTCTGTATAAAGCCATTACCCTTGCGCACTACCATCATTTTTTCCCTGACCTTTTGAATCAAGCTCAACACCTGCCCAAACACCAGTCTTAAAATCCACTGGGCCCATATATCGAAGTGTACCAGTCAAGTTATCTAGACTAGGTATAGTCACACGTTGACCTATTTTACTAGGTTCTTCCTCTTTGGGCTGAAAGCGGCTTTTAGGTGCTCTGACAGAAATAGAAGGTTGTTTTAGTATCCTTGACATACTGGATGAAGAAAAAGAGAGTGAAAGGGAAGACGAGACAATTTAAATCAAGGGGAGAAAAAGAGTGGAGTTTGAATTTTTTTGTTTGGCGAATGTGGACACATCACACGAACATATACACACATTTTTCAAGCGAAAGAGAATCTCCAAGCCTTTATCAGTTTAATTTGAGCATTTTGTTTCTGGCTCTTTTTCTTTTTCTGCCCCCAAAGGCATTCTCATATTTGCTGAAAAAGATACATTATGTCAAACACGAGGAGTTCATGCTCTGACAGATATTCCAAGTCAAAACATCACTTTCTTACTCTATAAATAATCATGTTAAACGAGAAGACCAAGACGCTAGTCAAAATAGCTTTTTTTTTCTTTTGTTACTGTCATTGATAGGGGAATTTTAGGTAAGCCTCATAGTGTCAATATCATCCATATGGCATTTCATCATCATTTCACTCGGACCTGGAATCACAAATGACAACTGCTCTTTTCGGGAAATAGCAAAAACAAATATGCTTCTCATAAAATAAAAAAAAGAAGTCCTTTCAAGCTTGCTAAAAGCGCTCCTTTATCTTGTGTTATCCGATATTTCAGACAAATCGAGTCTTTTTTTTATAGCAATGAAGAATTCATGCTGCAAGACATTGGAATCCCGCCATACTTGTTTTTATATAAGAAAGAAAAGCATACAAGCAGTAACTGTATGCATGCATACACTGACTGGTGTAAGTGTTCAACCTACTCATGTTGATTAAGGGGTTTAAAATCCAATAGGAATTTAGGCCCATGAGCATACTTGAAATATTCGCAAATTCGAAATAAAACTAGCATGTAAACCTAGTTGATACAAAGTTGTGCCACGCAAAGTTGTATCAAGATCCAAAGTTGCTAGGCACATTTATTTGGAATGCTTCTTTGTCATTTTTTTCTGTAAAACAGAAATCCTGTTCGTCTAAACAGACAGAAGGAAAAAAAAAAAGGTTGATTTCTCTTCTTTTTTTTTTTTCTTTGTTCTACAGCACTTAAATTAGAATTAGGCTACACTTTTTCAGACCTATGTCCGATTGTGCTAGTGTGCAAGTGTGCTAATAATGTGAATACTTGCTTTTTTAATGATCTGCAGTAAAACACCAAAAAAGTATAATTTTTAAATAAACATCCGCAAAAATAGATCATTCTAGACACGTAGGTAACTTTCTGTTTCCTTTCTGTCTGAGAAAAAGACAAGCAAGAATAAAAAAAATAAACCAATGAAACATCTTTATTCAACATCAACTTAATAATGCAAGAGGACCTTATGAGCGTCGTTAACGTGATGATGTTCGGGCATGAAAATCTGATCCGTCATCATAGAGGGTGGTTGACGTAAGGGTAGCTTGGACATGATGTCGACGGTAGGACGACGTCTTTGTTGTTGTGCTTGTTGCTGCTGTGCTTGCTGCTGTGCTTGCTGCTGTTGTTGCTTTTGTTCTTCAAACTCGTCTTCTTCAGACAACTCTTGATCGTCAGACAAATCAGTATCTTGAACAAGGCCTATACCAGATAGGTTGCTATATCTTTGTTGTTGTCTCAAGGTACAAGTCAAAAGTTGGATGTGCTGCAAAGCTTTTTCCAGTTCCTGCCTGGTTTCATCAAGAGCTACATCTCTTTGGTTGGCAATTCCCTTTAACGCATTGATAGTATATCTTGCAAATGATAATTCTCTGTTTAAGTGTTGGTTTTGCTGCTTAAGATAAGCATTATCGATCTCAAGCTGTGAACAACTCCTGGTTGTTTCTTCGGTATCTATAAAAAAATGTGAGTTTTTTTTTTATTTTTTTTAATTCTCTTACCTTTGATGTTGAGCTTAGTAAATTCTTTGCTTAAAGTCATTGTTTGTTTTTCTCCTTTTATGTAAAGTGTGTGTGTATTTTTTTTTTTTTTTGAGTATATGTAAATGGATTAAATATGTATAATTTAACAGGACCAGCTGAAAAAAGAAGAAGAAAAGATATATATATATATATAAAGAGCTTTTTTCAAAAAAGGTATAAATTTAAAAAAAAAATCCTTGTTATCGAAACAAAGAACTGTGTTGAAGAAAAAAGAAAAAAGGAGAGAAAAAAAAAATCATGGATTCTTTTTAAGCCCAAGCAACTTCCAAGTCACGTGCTTGCTTTGAAAACCATCATAGACTAGGGTCAACTAGTTGTTTGAGCAGACAGACAAGTGGAGTTTGTTTTTTATTTTCAAAGGTACCCACGCCCTATGAAAAAAGGGACCCTTTTCTTTTTTATTTATTTATTTAACAAAATAGCAGAATTCGCTCTTGACTGCCCTCCTTCCTTTTCTGTATCGTATTCAGAACTAATTTTTCAACGCTTCCTCTTTTTTCTTTTTTTCAAATAAGCAATGAACACAAAGATAGATTTCTTTCTGTTTTATCGGAGATCCCGGTTCCAGTCTTAGTTGTCTAATTTAACATATGAGGTCCGAGCAAGCGAGTACAAACTATTCTTTGAAACACAAAGGAGAAAAATGATTGTTGCAATGAGATCATTGTTATACTTGTTTGATTGTTACTCAATGCAATGCTACAAGTGAAGAAGAACAAATGGTGTTTGTATGACAACAACACTCATCATTCATGGGATTGGTGGGAGATCGTCAATATTTACCTAATTCAGTAATCATTTAATTATTTTTTTTTCACCTAAAAAAAACTAGCGACGTTCATTTTAATCGACGGATAAACAATTAATAGAAGCCACTATTACTGTCATTATGGTATTCAATGTCTCCATACAATTTAGGAATACAAGATTTACCCCGTTTTAGTGTCATGAATGTAAGGAAAAATTTAAAGTATGGACTGCAATGGCACGCAAAAAATTCGCTGTGTTTTGTTCTTTATATGAAAGGATTACAAACAGCTGGATTAAATAACCAGAAACATATACAATCAGCTAAAATATAATATACTAACAAACAAACTAGTGATTTTTGAGGGATCAAAAAAAAAAAAAAAAAAAAAAAAAAACTTGATATTGAACAGGAGAAAAATAAGTCTAAAAAGCGCGCTGATTTGGTTAATCTCTTTAAAGCCTTTTTTATAGAGAAAACAAAGTTTAATATATTGAACTTGCCTTGATAGTCATGAAAAAAAATAATATTACCATATATAATTAGTTCCTTTGGTTCATTATATCAAACATATTGAACAAAAAAAAACCTGTTTGATTTGTCATGTATTGTCGTATTTTTAACCGAGAATCAAATCTATAGCTAGTTGTTTCTTCTTCCAAAATAAAGGCACAGGCGTGCATTGAGAATTTATCTATTTGGTCGAGGTTTGTCGAGATTGAAACTTTCGACATATAATGCAAAATGAGCTGCCCTGTATTTGTAAAAATAAAGGGATGTTTATTCTTTGCTTGGAATACACACTATTGTTTGTATGCACCGTCTTCTAGCAAATAGTTTTTCCTTATAAATAGATCATATATAGTAAATTTAAGACACATTTAAAACAAGGATGCTCAAAAACTCTATAAACAATCATGCATAATCCATAAATTAGACAAGCGTACAAGATACCTCGAAAGCAACAGTAGTAGACCTCCTATACATTTGAGTGAGTGTAGGATTGCCCAGAACTTTGTTGAAGAACAGCTAGCATTGCATTGCTTGCAATTATATCTTATCCTTGTGTCTTTTTGATTTAATAAAACACTATGTCTGATTTCACAATAAGAAGCAGGCAAACAATACATGAAATTTTAACTTAAAATAATGCTTTTTAATACATTCAAGGTTTAATGAAATGAAAATCTGACTTGCTTACCTTGTATAGAAAAAAAAAGGAGTACAGATAGAGGAGTACTACGTACATAGTAAGAAATAGTCTATTCGTAAAATTTATTATATACACAATAGTTTCAAATGATATTTTATTTGGTTTATGAGTAAATGGTCTATCGTAATATATGGAGCATATAAATCCTTTTTTATTGCTATTGTTGTAGCATATTATGTATATTCAAAATTAGAGATAGAGGCAGAGAAAAGGAAGGTATATATTAGAGTAAGAATAAGAAACATAGATTAAGAACAATAAGGGTATGCATACACATCTTAATGTATATATATATATATTTTTTAGAAATGAACACATGCACAAAGCACAAAGCATAATATGTATGCATATATACTTGAATAAAAAAGCTGTTAATGGTCACGAAACAGAATAGATTGATCAAAGTAAGTCGGGCTGGATTGAACAGACGATGAAGGTGTCAGCGGGAACGTAGGTGGTTGAGGTAGCCTCAATGGTGGAAGTAAAATATGAACTGGTTTTTGCTTATGCTGTTGCTGTCGTGTTATACTGGGTATCTCATGCTGAACAGATGGAGAGGTGGGAGGTGAAGCGATTGCGTGATGCTTTTGATTCATGACCCTTTCTTTTGTTCGAATGGACTGACGCTTATTCTGAAACCAAATCTGCACTGTTCGTGGACTCATTCCGAGTTGTTTCCCCAGTTCTATTCTCAGTTCTGTTGATGGAAAAAACGTCTGTTCAAATATGCAATTGAGAACTGTGAGTTGTGATGGAGAAGCTCTTTTTCGTTTGGCTTTGACTTGCTCTTCTTCATTTTTTTCAAACGATGGGGTTACCAAATTCGACACCTGAAGTATAGATGGTTTTCTTTGATGTTTTTGTGGTGAATCACGAGAGTAAGGATAGTACTTTAAGTTGTTTTGATGTTGGATTTGAGGACTCAAGATGTCTGAAATTGGAGGTAGAGTGCAGCTTGTCTTCATGTTTATGTAGAAGAAGAATATGAAAGAAAAGAAAAAGGAAAAACATGTAACAAGAAACAAGGTTTTTTTTATATGAAAAAGAGATCTACTATTAATATTTCTCCCAGAAAACGAAAGCAGAATAAAACATCAGTTTTCTTAACGAGTACATGTGCATGCGTGAGTATAATAAAAAAAACAAAAACAATGGCATGTTCCCCTATTGCCTGCAAATATCTTTTTTTTTTTTTTTTCAAATTCTCCTCCATTCACTTCTTGACCTCCTTCTCGTTAATTTACAACTTTATTAGACTATTGACATCACACTTTGTTGAGTGTGCGTTAAGGAGTAAATGGTTATTGGCAAACAAATGCATATATGTACGTTTATTGCCACTGTTTCTCTTTTTTCTTTTTTGACTTTGACTGATATTGAAATAATAAAACTGTAGACAACTGTGTTTCTCATCAGATTTTCAGTTTTTTTTTTTTTTTTTTTTTTTTTTTTTTTTTTTTTTTTTTTTTTTTTTTTTCACTCTTCAAGTCAAACAATAAACAAAGAAGGAGAAAGAAGGGATGAAAAATAAGACGAGTTATTCAAAGGAGTCATATTAGAATCCGGCTATCATCCTTTTTATCTTTCCAGTAACAATGTAAACTCTTTTTATAAATATGGCAATAAACAAGGTTTTTCATATTAAGTTTACTGTAGCATTGCTCTTTCTTCATAACAGTTTTTATTTTGTGACAATAACAAGAAGTGAAAGAGCAATCACAAGTGATGTCTTCCTATTGCAGTCTCCTCTTTTTCTTTTTCTTCTTGCTTTTCTTTTTCATTTCTTCCTTCTTGGATCTATCCCTTATTCTTGAACTGTGTATGCCTGTCTTTTTATACACTTATGGAAATTTTTCTGGATTAAAGGATGAATATTGTTGTATGCATAAATCTCCCTTACATATCCAAAAATATCATATAACCTCTCGCGTGTATGCATCATTCAAAACTGTTTGTACTAAAACTACATCAAAGGGTTTCATTCTCTTGAATTATTTCAATATTGTCGATCTTTTTACTTTTTTTAAAAAAAATCCTCTTCAAAACAAAAGACAGTGTCATGCACCTCTTCGGTTGAAAATTAAGGGGATACTCTGTTGACTGCAAAAATAGAATTATCTCGATAGCTGATTATTGACAATTTTTTCAAAGCATTAGTATATCAATTCTAAAGTGAATGTTGATCTTGCTTAGTATTTGATCAACAATACGTCTAACCATAAGAAATGCTGCAGATGGTTATAAAAAATTCATCTATATCTCAAACAAATGTCACAATATGATTGCATTAAAGTATCTTTGGAACAATGTAACGATACAAAGCATATTTCTCTTTACAATCCTAGCCAAACTCCAGAATATTTTTTATATGTATAACAAATTAAAAACAAAAAACTATTTCTTTTTTTTTTACAAGATTTAATATTTAGTTGAACCAAAAGAAATGAAGGGAACTTAACGGCGTTGAGAGTAAACGTGAGCGAAAGCACGAGTAGAAGCACGCTTCAACTTAGATTGGGCAGCCTTGAGGTCATCAGCCTTAGCTTCGTCAGCAGAGATTTCCATGAGTTCCATAGCTTCAGCAAGAGCAGTTTCAATGGCTTCACGGTCACCACGACGGAGCTTCATGTTGACATTAGGGTCAGAGATGTTGTTTTCAACTTGGTAAACGTAAGATTCGAGGTCTTGTCTGGCTTGAACAACAGCTTCACGTTCCTTATCAGATTCAGCGTTCTTAGCAGCATCTTCAACCATACGGTCAATATCAGCAGCAGTAAGACGGGCAGAGTTGGAGATAGTGACATCAGCCTTACGACCAGTGGTCTTGTCTTGAGCAGTAACCTTCAAGATACCGTTGGCATCAATATCGAAGGTACAGAGGAGTTCAGGAGTACCACGAGGAGCAGGGATAAGACCAGAGAGGGAGAATTCACCGAGAAGGTTGTTTTCCTTGGTCATCAAACGTTCACCTTCGTAGACAGGGAAAGTGACAGTAGTTTGGTTATCAGCAGCAGTGGTGAAAACCTTGGACTTTTGACAAGGGATGGGGGTGTTACGGGGAACAACAACAGCCATGATGCCACCTTGCATTTCAACACCTTGAGAAAGAGGGACAACATCCAAAAGGAGGAGGTCTTGAGTCTTTTCGTTACCAGCTTGGTTGGTGAGAACGGCAGCTTGGACAGCAGCACCGTAGGCAACAGCTTCATCAGGGTTGATGGACTTGTTCAATTCCTTACCGTCAAAGAAATCTTGAAGGAGAGATTGGATCTTGGGGATACGGGTAGAACCACCAACGAGGACAATTTCGTCAACCTTCTTCTTGTCAATCTTGGCATCCTTGAGGACACGTTCGACGGGTTCAACGGTACCGTTGAAAGCGGTAGAGTTAATTTCTTCGAACTTGGCACGAGTGATGTTGGATTGGAAGTCAACACCATCGAAGAGAGAGTCAACTTCAACAGTGGTTTGAGTCAAAGAAGACAAGGTACGCTTAGCACGTTCGGAAGCAGTACGGAGACGACGGAGAGCACGAGCATCACCAGTGATGTCCTTCTTATGCTTACGCTTGATTTCTTGGACAAAGTGGTTGACGAGGTTGTTATCAAAATCTTCACCACCCAAGTGAGTGTTACCAGCAGTGGCCTTGACAGCAAAGACACCACCAGAGATGGTCAAAAGGGAGACATCGAAGGTACCACCACCCAAATCGAAGATGAGGACGTTACGTTCCTTCTTGTCATTAGCGTCCAAACCGTAAGCAATGGCTATATATATACTATTTTAATTATCTGTCACTTTTTTTCAATCATTCTTACCAGCAGCGGTAGGTTCGTTAATGATACGGAGGACTTCGAGACCAGAGATGGTACCGGCATCCTTGGTAGCTTGACGTTGACCTAGTAAGAAAAAAAAAGGTTAATTTATCTTTCTTCTACACAATTCACATGAATTTAAACTTACTGTCGTTGAAATAAGCGGGAACAGTGACAACGGCCTTGGAAACCTTCTTGCCAAGCTTAGCTTCAGCAATTTCCTTCATCTTGATAAGAACCATGGAGGAGATTTCTATATAACATTGTCATTAGAAAAAACGTCACAAGGAAGAGCACACACAACTGATTAACGTGTGTGCAAGTAAAAAAAAATTTTCTGCCCAGAAAAAAAATTTTTTACTTGGGATTTTTTTTTACCTTGAGGAGAGTAAGTCTTGGTTTCACCTTCGAATTCAACTTGAATGAAAGGAGCTTCATTCTTGTCAACAACAGTGAAGGGCCAGTTCTTCATGTCATCCTTAACTTCGGGATCATCGAAACGACGACCGATAAGACGCTTAGCATCGAAGACGGTGTTCTTGGGGTTCATGGCAGCTTGGTTCTTAGCAGCATCACCGATAAGACGTTCGCTGTCGGAGAAGGCAACGTAGGAGGGAGTAGTACGGTTACCTTGTTCGTTGGCAATGATTTCAACACGTTCGGATTCCCAAACACCAACACAGGAGTAGCTATATGAATGTCTTAGACAAATGCTCTTGGTATGCAATTCAATGATTAACTTACGTAGTACCTAAATCAATACCGATAGCACCTTCGTATTCAGCAGACATTTCAACTATTATAAGCTCACAAAGGAGAAAAGGAAAGAACAAGAGCGGTCTGATATTGATCCAATTGTTATACCAGAAAAAATTTTAGACGGTCCGATTCAGTTGCAAAACAGTCACCACTTAGTCCTCGGAACTCAAAGCCACTTGCTCTTCTGAGATTTCTGTCAAATGCATAAAGTTAATGTTGAAACAAGCGATTGGGCTAGAAATATTCCCTGTCATGGACTTTCGCACGTTTAACATGGTATCTTATTTTAAAACTTTGATACATTGAAGTGGTACTCAATATTATATTTATATAGATAAACAAAAATATTTATGAAACTCTGTATACAAAACGCATTATCTTTTTTTTTACGAAGTCGATAGTAACGTATAAGGCGCGTTCTGTGTGATGCAATTAAACAACCCCGGACTATTTTAAGTTCTCCAATAAGAGATGACTTTGAAATGTATATATAAGTTGCCTTGGTTAAACTCTTCTACTCTTTTTTCTTCTAATCAAGACGTATTAAAAATGCTTGCCCGTGCCGCTGCCCGTTTCGGTAATGAATGATATTAACAAAATAAAAAAAAAAGACAAATATGTTAATTGATTTTATTGACAGCTGTCAGACCCGCTACTGCCTCTTTGAAGAGTAAGTTAAATCTATCTAGAAAAAAACGCGTGTATTGACGTGTATATAGCTCGTACTTTTGCCACTGCTAGCCGTGCCACTGCTGCTGCTGGTTCTCAACGCCTTGCTCTTGCTACTGCTGGTGTTGTCACTGCTAGTGCTCTCTCTTACGCTTATCTTCAAAGTAAGGAATGCATAATAAATTACTAAACAAATCGTACTCAAATTTTATTTATAGAGCCCGTTTCTGCTGACTCCAAGCCTGTTGCTGGTATCAAGTATGGATTTCCCCCTTTCATTTTTTTTTTCTGAATGACTAATTATTTATATCTATAGGGGTACTGCCAGTGAACGTACTTTTATTGCTATTAAGGTAATTTAGTCTGAAGAAAAATCAAGTCTAAACCAAAAAATAATAGCCTGATGGTGTTCAACGTGGTTTGATCGGTAAGATCATCACTCGTTTCGAAGACAAGGGTTACAAGCTTGTTGGTATGAAGGCCATTGCTCCTTCCAAGGAATTGGCTGAAAGACACTACGAAGACCTCAAGTCTCGTCCTTTCTTTTCTGGTCTTGTTAACTACATCACCAGTGGTACTCCCGTCATTGCTATGGTAAGCAACGGTATGCCCACTTTTTAATTCTGACATAAACAAAATAGGTTTGGGAAGGTCCCGATGTTATCCGTACCGGCCGTGTTATTCTCGGTGCCACTGACCCATTGAAGGCCGATCCTTCCACTATCAGAGGCCAATACTGTGTAAGTTGCTCCTTTTCTATGCGAATCAAATCATTGATGGTATTATAGGTCTCTGTCGGTCGTAACATTATCCACGGTAGTGACAGCTTCGAAAGTGCTGAAAAGGAAATTGGCATGTGGTTCTCTCAAGCCAACGAATTGATTGATTGGAAGCCTGCTAACGTTGAATGGGTTCAATCTGAAAACTAAGCTAATAAATCAAAAGTCAAAAGGGGGAAACCCTTATCGATTTTATTTTGCTTCTATTGTATTTGGCTCCATTTCTTTTAAGGATCTTTCTAATTTATCTAAACGCTGATATATTTCTTCCACTAACCATAAAATGAGTATAGGCATCTTAAAACTATATCTCTTACATTTCTTTTCCATATTGCCAGTAATATCTTCAACGCGTGTTTGCTAAGACAGTGAGTAAATCAAACAAGAAGGGAAAAAAATCATATAGTTACAAGTCTCTCTGCAGTTTCAGTCAACTATATAGAATAAAATCAGCGTTTTTACTCCTTTGTTTTCTAGAGGCTGCTTACATAGTTAGCAAGTTCTTCGGATGCAGCAGAGGCATCAAACTTGATTTCTTGAGTGCTCATCTGTAAAATAAAAAAAAAGAAAAAGATTGTGAAAAATGTAACATTAGAATTGAATATCAGAAGTCGCTTTTTTCTTCTTTCTTCTTTTACTACTATTATGTCCAACAACGCACAAGAACCTTTGCTTACTGACGAACAAATTTTGGAATTCGAACAGCAAATTAAAGACCAAGAAGCTCAAAAGGTATAAAGTAGTTTACAACACTAGATTAAAAAAACGCGATCAAGATACCCTTAGTTTGTCAAGAAGAGCCTGTCTCAAATTTACTGGAAGAATTTAAGGACAACGAACCATTTTTGCGTAAAATTAATGCAAGTAATTTGCAATTTTTGTATTGCATAATAACTGTTTGAATAGAATCTTGGCCATCAACATGATAAAATAAGACGGTGCCGTGGTGATGGTAAGTTGTGATACGCGCGTATATATCTTTGTGCTAAATACGTTTTTCTTTTGTATAGGCAACTGCTTTTTTAGAGGTATTCTCTTCTTAATTTTGATGGAGTAACTAATTTAATACTAGCTTTTGCTTTTGCTTGGTTTGAAAGTGCATTGAAGCAAGACAAGGCAACATATGAAGCCAATCTGAATAAGCTAAAGCATTCAGAAAACTTGTTAGAAACCAGTGGATTTCAAAAACTTGCTTTTGAAGACTTTTATGATGTGGCAGTACAACAGTTTAAAGGCTTGAACCCAAATGACCCTGATATGCTTTTAGTCAATTTTCAATCAGACGAAATCAGTAATGCTATTGTGATGCATTTCCGCTTTATTGCTTCAGCCTATCTCAGACTTCATTCTGCTGAATACGAGCCATTCTTGATTGATGAAATGATTTCTATTGATGAATTCTGCTCTATGCATGTTGAAGCCTTTGGAAGGGAATCTGATCATTTACAGATCATTGCGCTTAGCAAAGCTTTAGATGTGCCTATTCAAGTGGTTTATTTAGATGGTGGTGTTGATGATCAAGCTGCCATTCATGAATTCTGGCCATCTGAGCAAGATGAAAAGGAAAAGTCAAAGAAAGCCATCAAACTTATTTACAGACCAGGTAAACAAAAGACAGATATTGTTGAATGATCTTAAACTGCTCTCTATAGGACATTATGATATTCTGTATAATAAAGAATAAACGCAATTTTATCAACGACTTTTAATGCAAGAAAGTAGTATGTTTATTGTAAGATATTAAGAAACAGGTAATCCTTGAGGTTCAAACAATAGCTTTTCAATCCAATAGAGGACAATCTCCAAAACCTTACTTTTCGGTACTTGTCCAGAAGTAGCTACAGCTAAAGCTTGCTCCCAGCCTGACTGAGGGTTTCCACCATCTAACAGAAAAGTAGATGTCACAATACCAAAGAAATAGACAAAAAGTGTATACAAGGCAAAAGTAGCAGTGTTTGTAATGACCTTGTCGTCTCTTTTTGTAATGATCTTTGTTGTACGGTCTTTTTGATCAGAACTTGCAATCACAATATTGCTTGTGCTTAATGTCTGGTAGTGTTTGATTTAGGCAGTTTTTTGTTCCTTCCTACTTACCTCATGCAAGTCTTGTACTGTTCTCTTTTTCTTGCCAACAGATTTGTATTGACGCAAACGCAAAGGAGACCATAAATCATGAATAGGAGGTTCAGGTATGTTGAGTTCAATAGAGTTCAAAATGGGTATTGATGTTGATGGGCTCTCTTCCATATTAACAATGGTTGTATGAGTAGATGAAGAAGAAGGTGGAATAATGTTATTTGTTATTGTTGTTGCCGCTGTTGTTTTGCGTCGTAGTTCAGCCAGTTCATTCACAAGCAACCTGTTCTCCGAGTCCAATGCTTTTCTTAAATAATCCAATTCACTTTGAACTCGATCAAGATCTTTTTTGGTTTCTGTTGCTCTGTTTTTATAATAGTCTTTTTCGTCTTGTACGTATTTTAATCGTATGTCCTATACAAAGATGAGTTTTTCTGATGCGATAGAGAGTGCTCATACTTCATTTTTGCCTGTCAATTCATTTTCCAATGTCTAACAAGATTAGTTTAAATACCATAACTTCACCTTTACCTTAATTGGTGTAGGTAAATCTTCTTTCTCCACCAGCAAAGAAGAGGAAGAGGAAGACAAAAGTGAGAAATCGCTATTGTTGCTTTGATGATAAAGTGCTTCATCCAGATCTGTTTTGAGTGTGTCAATGATCTCTTTCAGTTTTTCATTTTCTGATTTCTGTTCTGCCAGTTGTTGATGTGCTTGTGCAGATGTTTCCAGCTCTAACTCAAGACAGTTTTGAAGTTCAATCAAGCGCTTTCTTTCTTCACTAAGTCCTTGTACTTCATGTTGAAAAGTACTCAATAAATCCTCTGTCTTTTCAAGGTCTGCTTCTTTTTGTCTTAATAATTCATGGAGTTTTTGTGCCTCCTCTAAATTGCTTGACTATTAAAACAAAGAACAATGTGTGTCTCTAACTTACGACATTTTTCATCAAACAACGTCTTTATAGATAGATACACCTGCTTTTGATCTGTCTCAGACCGTTGAATATTTGAAATATGTGTTTCCAACTATGTTTGTTCAATACAGCTGTCTAGTTTACATGCGACTTACAGCACCAATCTGGTCCAAACTGTTCTTTTCTTTGCTTTTGTATTCTTGAATTTCCTTTCTCTGCCGAATTACCTCTAGATTCATGTCATCTACCCTATTTTGTAACTCAACAATACGATCTTCATTATCACGTGCCATGGACGCTAAGCTTTGCTCAGAGTACTTTAATCTTTGGGTGAGTTTTAGGGATCTACGGTAATATCTGGCTACTTCTTTTTGATTTGTATACTACTCGGTATAAGTCTTGTATGCCTTCTTATGTTTGCTTACTTGTTCTTCTTCAGTTTTTTCTGATTCTTCTTCCTCTGTCGTACTAGGCGGTGTTTTATTCTATTTTAGAAACAATAGTGGTGGTCAGAATATATATGTGTTGACATCATTCTTTAATTACAATAGGCTCTTCTTTAATGCCTTCATCTTTATCCTGTATATCAGAAGCAACAGCTGAAGGCCTTCTTTTCCAAGGCATTGATTTCTTTAGAATAGAAGCACTTCTTGTTCTCATGGGTGGTTTTGTAGGAGCAGAAATTGATGCTACAGGTAGAGGTGGACAGACAATCTTTAAGAGATTGAGGATATCATCAGGTGTCATTTCCAAGTCGGGGTTACTGAGGGTATAAGGCAAGATAGCCTTCTTTTGCACTTCGGTAAGCAAGGTGACCTCTTCAGATACTTCATATCTATCAATCAAAGTCAACAAGTCTTTGGTAAACAAAACGCCTCGCCCGCTTGAATCGTGTTGTTCTACGAGATTCTTTAACTGAATCTTCAAGACTGCAAAAGGGATAGGTCGATGTTCCTAATCAAGTCAGTAAAGAAAGTGATGAAGAGTATATACCTTTTGTGTTGTTGCCATAGTCATAAACAAGAAAAAAGAGTGAGAGAAGACAAAAAAAGAGAAAGACCAACGTCTCTAGTGAATAAAAAAGGAAAGGAGAAGTGTATAATATAAAAGAGTTCATCGCACGGTGTTTCCCAAGCTTCCCAATTTACTTTCCATATTTGGGTTGGTTGAAATCAATGGGATTGTTCATATTCATGAATTGAGCACTTATATGTGTCTATTCTCGAGTTGACATGAGGTTGGTTTCTTGCAGTGATATGCTATCATTCTGGTCTTTTCTTGGTAAAGCAATAAAAGGTATGTTGTCAATACGATTGTCATATTGCATATAGTGGGGTCACTTCGTTTAGCGTATTATGACCATATTCTTTAGTTTTAGTCATTGCAACATATATATATATATATATATATATATGAGTTCAGTAAGTGCTGGTTATATGTATTCATGCCATTGTGGTGTTTTATTGTTTATCCGTACCCAGCAAGCTTGTCAATAAATAGAAAGAAAGACAGACAGACTCCTTTATTGTTCAAGTATAGCTATACCGGACATTCTCTATGCCGATAACCTATAGAATATCTATGATGAGGAGTCTAGCATAAAAATACTATACAATTTCATTGTTTCTTCTATGGTGTATACCCATATTTTTTTTTCTTGCTTACAACAAACAAAGATCAAACGAGATCATTCAATTTATTATTTCTTTAGTAAGCATGACGACATAAAGATAAGAATGTGAAAGGGCAATTTTCTGCCAAGAACGAAATGCTCAAATTCACATTGAAATGAACGGTGTAACTTGTACATTGCTTACCTCATCTAAAGAACAGAACTGAAAAATGGACAATTCTCTTTTTTTGGATAAATCAATAATTTTTCCGCTTGTCAAGCAGGTTTCTCATAATCGATACTTGTAAAAAAAATAAAGTTTTAATCGAGAGAAAAGGGCGGATTTAGGCTTTCCATCATTTGATAAGCATCGTTTTTTCAAATAAACTTCTTATGCAGGCTTATTTTACTTGTTAAAATCACTAAATCCCACTGCTTTTTCGGATGACAAATAGGTTCAGCATTTTTTTGAGTGGTTTCTTTTGTTTCTCTCGGGATAACAAATCCTGATTCATGACAAAAAGAAAAAAAGAGCGGACGGTTGGAAACATATTTACCAAATGTGGACTTACTAAAGAGGGTTCACCGATTGTGTATTTCCATGATTAGCAATTGTTTGTGATACAGAATTCTTCATGGCAAAATGTTGTACTGTCTCCCGCTCTTTTTATTTTATTTTGGATTAAATAAGACATTGTAGCAGCTCAATGCATGTGTGTGTTCGTGTGTACGTGTGTGTTTGAATCCATTGTCTGAACATAAACGATAAAAGTTGGTATGTTCCGTGTAAGAAAGGTATGTTTTTTTTACCCAGGATTAAAGATTTTCACCATAACAATAAAAAGGAAAAAAATTTTCTTTTCGATTGATTACAAGGTTAGTCTATTATAAAGTCCCATTTTTTTATATAGACATGACCTGAGATCTACGGGGCTTAGTGTTTTGTAATGACTTACCAAGACAGCATATTTCTGCTGCCTTTTTTTATTCGGAGTTGGTGCAACATTCAAAAAAAAGCTTAAGAAGGGGGACAGAACGAGAGAAAAAAATTTGGAATTAAAAAAAAAATGCAAAACTCTTCTTTCTTTTCTTTTCTACTTTTTGATACTGCCAAGTTTCCTTCAACTCCTTCCAAAATAATGACTGAAAACGACCCTAATTATTGGCATAATTTTCAACCTACACAAGTAGTTGAACCTCCTAACAATACCATGTTACTTTCCCAACAACAACAACAATGGAATGACGAGTCTGAGAAAAGAAAATGGAATTCTGATTTTCATGACTTTGACATCAGTGCTCATGCAAACAAGATTTTTCGTAAGTTTATCTAAACTTGTTTTCTCTTGTATTTATTATCGTTCTTTTAAATAGATATGGATGAATATCACAACAATGAACCCAGTGAAAGTGAAAGTCCAGGTAAAAAAAAAAAAAGCAAAGAAAACATGTCTTTATCTAACAACTTCTATAGAAGGCGCGAGTATGACAAACAGACGTAATGATACACTATTAGAATCTTCTGGTCTCCAAGTAAGCAACACATTCTTAAAAAACATCGACTTAAATTTCTCATAGGGAGGAGATCAAAAACAAAGACGTAAGGAGCAAAATCGAGCTGCCCAAAGAGCCTTTCGAGAGCGCAAAGAGCGATATGTAAAGGAACTCCAACTCAAAATTCGTGATATGGACAAGAAGCACCATGAAAATATGGCTCGCGTAACACAAGAAAATGAATCACTCAAGGCGCTTGTCAAGAAAATGGAAGCTGAAATATATACACTAAAAGGTGCTGCCATTGCTTTTGATGTTTCCCTAAGCAAGTTACGTGAAGCTGGTCTTGACGTTCCCTCATCAAAGCCAATCATTAGACGCGATTCTCCTCCTCCCTCAATATTAGATAGAAAACCTTCTCCTGATCAAGATTATTATTCCACTAGTTCTGCCTTGACATCATCTACTGAACGACGCTCTGTGTATGACCCATTGTTTGACTCCCTTCATCGTTACAGTAGTCCATCAAAACATCAATCCAGTAGCATTGATACTACAGATGATGATCATACCATTGAAGACGAAGAAGAAGTCAGTTTTGCTGAAAGAGAAACCAAGCGATTTGACCATGCTGTAGACCCCATTGTTCACTCTGGCTTAAAAATGATTCCTTACTCTCAAATCTGGGAACGGCTATCCCAACATCCTAATTTCGATGAATTCGATGTAGATAAACTATGTGAAGAACTGAAAAAGAAGGCTAAGTGCTCTGGTTCTGGCCCTGTGATCCCAGAGTCTGAATTACAAGAAGTGTTGCGTAGAATGGATGCCAAAAGAATGGCATGATTTAATATTAATTATGTTCATCTTTTTATGCTTGTTAAACTATACCTTTCTCTTTTCTTTTTTCAACTTATGCACACACACACACACAAAAATAAATATGCTTTCCCTCTCTTTAATATTAGCCAATGAAATCCTTTGTCTGTTGACATGCACGCAGCTTGAAAATGGCAATCAACTGACTCTTTACAATTATAGTCATAAGCAGATTTTAAAAAAGAATGTCTTGTCTCTCTTTTGTTTAATCATTCATTTTTTCTTTTTATTATGATGGACGAAAAGAACAATAAGCACCGTACTCTAACAAAATCACACAGCTACCATAATGATGCCGTGCCTACAAAAAAAGTATCTTTTGCTCAAGATGTTGCATCCCACTCCAACAAAAAGAAACATTCAAGTACGATTGTAGAAGATGATCATATCCCACTTGCTCTCTTGGCCTATAAAAAGGGCTATTGTAACCATTCTTCTCCTATGTTGATGACTACCTCTTCTATCAGCAATGTGGAGCGACCAAAGCGAACAATGAGCCGTCTTTCAAGTTCAATCACTATTTCGTACGACGAAAGAGACAATAAGCCTCTTTCAAGTTCAGAGTTTCCCCGAATGTCTAGTCTGATTATAGCAGATCCAAAAGCAGAACGTCGCCGACATCGGCTTTTACAGTCTAAGCAACCCAAACGAAAGCAGCGCCCAAAATCAACACCATCTCAACACACTTCTTCCGAGAACAATAAGCGAAAAAAGACCGCCATTGATACTTCTGTTCCTCCTCCTCCTCCTCCCACTCCAATAACAAAGAAGAAGATTTTTAGTAATAGCTGGCTTGTCATTTCTTTACGTAAACTTGTTGCAAAATAATACCATACATATACATTTGTTTTATTTATAGATACATATATTTGCATACGTATAGATCAAATCTTGCTCTTTCTCCTTCTCCTTACATGTAAACAAAGGCTTTTCTCGGATTTCATTTACATTTGATAGTGCATAAGTTATACGTTACAAAAGAAAAAGAGAGAAAGCATATTATATAAACAGGTTGATTTTACAATATTAAGCATCTTTAAGATCTTCAATCTCTTGACTTTCTTGTTGATATACTACATGAGCCCTTTGTCTTGATTCAGGTAACAAGTAAAATTCTTGACATTTTTCAAATACACGTCCACTTCCCTACATATGGTTAGTTTTCACATGCATTTGTCAACATATCAATATCTTACTCTAGGTGGTATAGGTATAGGGCAAAAGAAAGTGTACCAAGAACTAACATGGTATGAGTACACGAAAATGTTACTTGAAGACCTACTATTGATCACCAATATTAAAGAAACGCTTAAAGTTTTCAACAGGACCGAAATTGTACATGTTAACAAAGACTTCACCCTGAGATTTGCAGACACTTTTGTCATAATAGTTATTATAGAACTCTACAGTTGTTTGGGCTGTTAAAATCTATAGAACAATCTAATGTTAAGTTGAAGTTCTATTATGTGCATATATCTTACAAGATAGTAATGCCATAAACACAATGCACCAATAGCTAATCCCATACAAATGGCAAGAATAAAAGAAAATGCCAATAAAGGTCGAGGGAAATAATAGGGCCACTAAAACAGTCAATATGTGAAGGGAGGAGGGGGGAGGAAGAAGTTAAAGCCATCCTTACATCTAACTGCGTAAAATCTAAGCAGATCATAAATGGTCTCCAAGCAAAAGCAACATAATACGCTGCAGCAAATACAAGATACGTCATGAAAAGTACAAAATAACGATGATTGAAATGACCAACGCAATTGTGAATCCAAGGACCTAAAACATAGAATGATTAATAAGCTACAAGGCAAACATGGTACTTTACAGTGATGATCAAATCTTAAGATGCAAGTGTTACAAACACTGCAATGGTGTGCTCTTTCAGGCTTAGGCAAATGACCTATACAGGATAATGAGTAAGACTTATAAAAGTGCTTGCATACTTGCATTTTTTACACGTCTTTGGAAACTGTGATTGTTCCTCCATCTCAAGTAACATTGTTCTCATAGAAGTGTTCTAAGATTGAGTAGATTAGGACTAAACTTTAAACAAGGGCTGATTACCTCTACAGCATCTTGATTGTCTGTCTTTCTATATTCTTCCATGTCTCCAGGTGATGTTTTAATAGCCATATAATAATGGAAGTGAATACAGTATACAACATAGAGAGTAAAGAGAAGAGTAAGCAAAGTATATATTTGACTTGCTAAGGAACCATTTGTCCAAGCAGAAGCGTGGTGATATGGGAACACGACAAGATAGAATGCAAGTACACACATATCAAGTAGTAAGACAGCAATGGCTATAAATACAGGTCCAATGCTCCATATTGCTTTGTCTACTATCTTTGTCATTTCTCTTACAAAAGAAAAACTATCCGAAAAAGAGAGACCAAAAATAGAAGCCAGTTGGGTGGCTCAAAAATAAAAATGCTCTGTTGGGCTTGTTTTCTGCATTAAGCAATTCGGAGTGCAGTCCTACCTCGTTTTTGTTGCTATTTTCAATCCTCTAATAGTTTGTGTAACTTGTATTTAATTACTAGACCTTAAAAAAGCAAAAAAAAAAAAAAAAAAAAAATATAACTTACTTTTCTTTACTCTTTCCATTCGTTTTAAAATGCAACTTTCTATTAGCCTCTTCATGGCAAGCGCTCTTGCTATTGCCTCTTCGTTTGTTCAAGCAGATGTTATTACCTCAAATGACTATTATCCTTTAACCACTATCGAGAGTCAACAAGATTTCTGTATTTTCCTTCCTCCTCAACCTGGACTCGAGGTTGCTATCAATGAAAACAATGGTATTCCTTTCTGTTCCAACACTAGCCTTGTCAAGAACGCTACTCAATTCCCTGAAGGTAAAGCTATAGTATTTGCAACATGATAACTGACGTAAACACAGGTTTTATTACTACTGCCCATTATTTGAAACAGAGCAATTATGTTCAAATCACAGGCTTCTTTGATCGTACAAAATATGACTTGGGCGAAACTGACGGTGGTGGACAATACGATAACCATGATAATGGCAAGCCTGTATCTGCTCAATGTTTGGGCTACAACTATTTTGTCAACTTGATTGAACCTGATATTCAAAGATTCTGTATTCGTTGTTGCCAAGAAAAGGTAAGTCTAAAAAATCATCAAACTCAGATTTAAAAATAACTAACATCCATATTTAGGAAGACTGTAATACCGGAAGATCAGGTTACGGTTGTCTTCGTGTGGTTGATGGTGATTACACTAATGATAACAACTACATTGACAACTCTACTTCTAGTTCCTCTATCAGTAACACTCATGAAAACAGTGTTTATCACGAATTGGAATTCCTTACTTCTCATAGAAATGCTGACACTAATGATCAACAGCAAACAGAAGATGATGAGTCTTCTTCTGATCCTAATACTGACATTGCCTCTGAAATCGAAAGTCTTAGAAGCAGCACAGATTCTGTTGATGAACTCAAAAGTCAATGGGAATCCTTCACTACACAATTGACCTCCGATTACCCTTCTGCTTCCGAACAAATCTCTGAACTGAATACTCTTGCCTCTAGTCTTACTACAGCTGAACAATGGGATGCCTTCTTCAAGCTTGTTTCCAACAAAATTATTCAACTTCCAACTTCTGCTGCTGATTCTGAAGCTAGTACTACTCATACTGATACCAAAGAAGATTTAGAATGGTTGTTTAACCATCGTAATAGCCATGATAACCAGGCTACTTGGTAAAATAATAATAAACATACTAAAAATAACTCCAGCCAAGAAAGCGGATAATTTTACTCAAAATAGATAATTTACAAATCTCGTGTAGTGTGGGATTATATGTAACATGAATTTGGATCAAAGATACTGTCATTCAGCAGGATATGTTCCTTTTGAGTACCTTGATATTACATATTTTAAAGTGCTTATAATGCCATGCTCTTATTCTGCTTAATGGGCTTCAGACACCGTTAAAATACATTAGAGCCGTTAACTTGAGTCCCTTAATGTTTGTGTGTCTCTTTGGATGGCTGTTTGTTTTTAATTTTCAGCTCTTATCGAATAAAAAAAAATTCCGCTTTTTTACAGCCAAAAAGACTCTAATTTTAGTCCTTGAGTATGACAATCTTGTCACATATCTACAATACATTGGCTATCTAGAAATTACTTTTATAGCATTTTTTGATTCTGAAGGGGTTTCAAGTCTCTCTAGGGCTGCATTTGGGTCAAAAAACAAGAAATGGTCTAGAAATATAGTAAGATGAGGCCAAATTAACTTGGTACCTTAAGTAAAGTAGTTCATTTTTGTGCTTAGAGCCCATAAATGCGCTATTAACTATGATGATTTGTGATCTAAAGCGCAAAATAGCTCATATTACTTTACGCGCGTCATGTGCACTTTTTGTAGAATTATTTTTGATATAGCATTTGGAATGTGCTTACATATGTTAGATAATCTATTTTTACCATAGGTTGTCATAGAAAAAGTTACTTGCGTGATGAGCTATAAATGATTTTCTATTTTTGATGCCAAATCGTAAGGGTATCATAAGGCAAAATAGGCTTGACAATATTTTCAAGTTTAACTAATTTCAGTATGCTTCTTGGTGATTGCTAACCTTAAAAAACGTATCTTACATGTCAATGCTAGCTTGGTTCTTTTAAAAAATGAGAATAAATGGCTGTTTCTACAAGCATATCCAGAACTGTTCTTTTTGATCTCAGAGGCGCCAAGCGTTACAGTGTAATTTGCTTGCTTATGCTATGCAAATCAAATGGCGCTTAGGAAAGTACTCATTTAGTAAATGAAATGTGATAAAAAGGCCATCTTCTTATTAGTTATAGCGTACAACGAACTTTGAAGGCAATGTTCAGGTTGGATCGCCTTATTCGACTTAGTAAACTCGCTTTCTTTCTGTCATAAGTATCTAGATGCGATCTCATCTCATTTTGGTTGGATCAAACCTACATCAGGGTCAGTCTGGATGAAAAAATATATTTTACAAAACAGTCAAATCAATCATGTGATTTGATTCCTTGGCTTAAGAGAACATGCTTTAAGCAAAAAAAAAAAAAAAAAAAAAAAAAAAAAAAAATGGGTTGTCGAGCAATGTCCCATCAAAGATTGGCATATTTAAGCTGTGTTTCGAGCGTTTTCGCTCTAGATGTCCTATAATATCTATTGGTAGAGGACTTCTAAAAGGTACAATATACTATTATGAGCGCCAAAGAACATGTAAGGGAAGGAATACAGACGTTTTGTGATGTAAACGTGGGTTAAATGAACATGGGATATGCAGAACTGTAGGTGGAGATTGAAATAAAAGAAATCCCAATTCTTCATCCTGTTGCATCGAAAGTATAGCTTTTCGGTCTCTCTGAGAACTGGAAGGCCCATTGGGCCCATACCATGCAGAACCAATCATTCCATTATCTCTCTGTTCTTCACAGCACTCACTATCAAATTAAGCGTATAGCTGCTGAAAATGACCTTTCATCTTAAGAGGTCTTTTCTCGCAATAGCTACTCTTCTTTCCTTTTCATATTCTTCTACTTTCGTACTATCGTACCAATTTTGTTTTTCTTTATATTTTCTTACAATAAATAACTGTCGAGCACCTCTTTTAGTGGGTCCCTCCCAAGAGCACTAATACGTGCGGCAAATAAAATCTTTAAAAAAAAGTGTAGCCTTTTCTGAGAAATGCATAAAGACGTAGTTATTTGGCTTTGGTGAAGCAACAAAAGTTGCAGATTATTGCTTTCTTCATTCATTAATGTAATAAAAACAGTAGAATTGCTGCTAAAGTTTTGATAAAATATACACAAATATTTCAGAGTTTTTTCATTCCTATCATGTCATTTTCATAGCACAACTGTCAAGCAAACACACTTGCGAGAAACTAAAGCTTTTGACACACATTTTGAGTATCTAAGCTTGTCAATCGCTCTATTTCTTGTCTTGTAGCATCAAAAAGAGGCTCAAGGGGTTGTCAAATCGAGCTTTTTTCATGTCTAGTTCCCTTTGGATCCGATGTAAAAATGGTCAAATTTTACAAGCCACTTTTTTTGATACAAATCTTCTCTAAGGGTGCCATGGATGTTAACAAAAATTGGTTGTAGGTAGTCAGAGCATTGTTACGTGCATCAACAGGATTTATGATATCTTTATATGCATAATAAATCTGTTTATTGTTTCAAATGTAGTCAATTGATAAAGTATCTTTTATATATAAACTTTTTTTCTATATGAAATGCTCACAGTTACTTGCTATCTACTCAAAATCAATACATTTACGCATGACTTGTCGTTTTATACAGCGAATGAAGTCCTTTCTTAAAACTATCACTTAAGAAGGCGATAGAAAGCGTGTAAGAAAAATGGTGCAGTGGTTATATAGATAAATACTTAGAGAGCCTTTCTTTGTCTTAAATTAAAAAGCATGAAGTTTCAAATGATGGCCATGGTAAATCGTACCAAACTATAGGATATACGCCTTCTTGTCTTGAATGACATCTATCTATTTGATGGAAATAATGTCTCTTCTTTCAGCAAGTATTTCACTATTGCTGCAAATAATACTCTAAAACTATCACTTTCATTTGAAGCATAGTATCCCAAAAGGGATACTCAAAGCTACGATTGGTGTGTAAACATAGAGAAATCATCTCCTCACAGCTAGCTTTTCTCTTTGACTTTATGGGCCAAAATGTTAAATAATGCTTGTGAATCAGAGCATGTCTTGAAAATACATATTTAGCGTTCGTTCTCCTGCTGTTCATCTATAGCCCATGCGACTAAACCATCAAAGATGGCTATATCTATAATCATTTTTTACCATTACAGTCGTCTGCTTTCTTTTTCTTCTGATCCCTTACTGAACATGAATTAGGTCAATAGCCAAATGGAAAGCGACAACCCCCGAAGCGTATAACCAGGTCTCCAGGTTTACAGCCTTTTCGGTAGTATGAAGCGTATTGTGTTAATTGTTGAATTCAAGCAATCTGATCAAAACTCTTACGTTGAATCTGACTTAATAAATCTTGGTAGACAAGTGAAACTTACTATGAACAAATTGAAGTGCATTATTAAGATCATAATTTACATACGAATATCATGGAATTTACCTCTCCTAAGGTTTAAAGAGTGATGATTGTTGCCAATGTAAAGATCCTTAAGGATTAGGATCAAATTTCCCTCCTTCCTAAAGTGCTTGCACATTTAATATGTTTAAGTGACATTGCTCTTGAAGTTGCCATTGTATCTATTTAGACTAGTTTGGAAGGTCCCTGTTTACTCTCTACCTTTACATTGGTTATCTGACGATTCTTATATCCTGTTCTGTGCCACCAAGAAGCAGAAGAAATAAATGTTTTGATCTTGTATACCTATATCTGCACTTCAAAACGGACAAGCTCATCTTTTGTTCTGCTATTTATTCTTAAAACAGATCTTTAGTCATTCTACTAAGAAGGTCAACGACTATCTATGTATGTCTATTAGAAAACGTACATGCAGCGTTTGGCAATAGCAAAGCGAACACTAGATGATACAAGTACGAACATTGAACCAATAAAAAGCGAGCATTGATCGGAGACAAAAAGGAATTTAATTCTGAGGAAAACGAACATTGCACATAAAAGAAGCACCTCTTTTTCTCTAATCGCCATGTCTGAACCTCAAACTAAACCTACTGAAGACTTGATGCAGTCTACACAGGAACAACAGGAAATCACACACAACGAACAAGCACCAGCATCTGCTCCTGAATTATCAGGTCCTCTCAAGACATTGAAAGACGCCTTTCCAGACTTGGATATTGAAATTATTCAAACTATTCTAGATAGCCAAGGAGGCAACTTGGATAGTGCTTTTGAAGTATTGCTTGGTATGTCGGACCCCTCTTACAAGCCAGAGCCAGGACAAGTAGACAACGCAAGCCAGTTACAACAGGACGAAGCCTATGCAAGACAGTTGGCTCGTGAAGGAGATGCTCATTATCCTCAAAACAACAATGTTAATAGAGACAATGAACCCTTATTCAACTTTCAAGGTAAGAGTGAGGACTAAATTTTGCATATCTCACTAGTATATATATATATATAGAAGAACTACCTATGATCAAAGAAAAGGTCATTGAGGCGGGCACAGGTAACGGGACTTATTTCTTAGCAAATGTACTCAATACACAAATTAGCTGCAAAGAATAAGATCATGAATCTTTACAATCAATTTATGGCAAGCACTTCTGAGCAACCTAGAGAACCCAATAGGAACAATACAAGACTTGCTGATAACAATGACGTAGATTTGTATGGAAGTGATCCCACGTTAAATGTACCCAGACATACAACCTCTACACCCAAAGAACAATTGAGATCAGATGAAGATTTTGCTAGACAACTTGCATTAAATCAAGGTAAAAAAAAAAAAAAAAAGATAAACCAGATAGTATTAACATATGTATAGATACACACAGTGAACAAAATGAGCAAAATGAGCAAACTGAGCAAAATGAAGGTAATAAAAACAACAAAGAAACAGGTGCTCAAATGACTATCTAGTAACTCTTTCTGCTGTGGAACATCATCATGACTTAGATGACTTGCTTAATAAGCCTGATAAGAACAACGCTTTAACAAATAACTAAATCTTTCTTATTTCTAACTCTGCATAAATGTATAGATTTCAAAAATACAATTGCTATGAGCTTTATCTCTCTTTTCTTTTCATTCTGTAATGTATTTGGTTATTGGTTTTTCTTTTGTTTGATAAACGAACTTGTTTATCGTTATAAAGTGAACATGATCTTTTTTCTTTTTCATAAAATGTTAGCTTCCTTTTTACGCTTATTCAAAAAAAAAAAAAGAATAACATATCTGGAGTTTAATTTCGTCAATAAAAAAGAAACGCGCACATATCCATTTCTTCCCGCCTTTTATCATGACAAAAAGTAAAAGTAACATGGTCAAGGAACAATATTTAATTCATTTATAGAATACACTGCCAAAGACCTTATTAGAGTGAGATATGCAAATGATCCTACTGCAGACACATTCTTTCAATGGGAAGGTTCTGTTCTGTAAGTAAACAAGTAGTAAACAAGTCAGTTCATGCTTCATAGTGCATTTGTACCCGGAGAAGCACCCAAGACCATCTTCAAATGTGTTGGCATGAACGTTTCCAAAGCAAGAATAGAAAACGATAAACTGTTGATTGCTGGTCGAGAATTAACTTATTATCTTGATCCTAAAACAGGCGAGAAACTAAAGACTTGGGATAATCCATGGACAGGCGAAAAGAAGTTGCCAGGTAAATCACAATGTCTCTTTGATACCTCTAACCATAGTCAACTACAGTGATACATATTGCCAACGATCCAGTTCAAATGCCTTTGCCTGCTGCTATCCCACTTGAAGTGCGCCATAATCCATCTGGTGGCACATCGGCTATTTTATCCGAGGTAAGTGAATACATGAAAATGATCTATCGACAATTATCTAGATTCCTCTCTTTTATCCTAATCCACTCTATACCGAAGACCATAAATTTGATGTTTATGATGCTAATCGCATGTATGAAGGTAAATTCAAACAAGAATGTGTCTATCCAACAACTAAACCATGATTCAGCGGGCGAATTGTTTACATTTAAATGCACAACAGAGGATTTGGACCAAGCAGAAACACTAGACCGTGTCGACGTCAATTGGTCACGTATCTCTAGATTTGCTCCGTTCATGAAAATGGGCGGCAAACAAGGTTATTTAGTCTATCATTGTACTGGTTATAAGTTGCCTCAAGGTTCCACAGCAGAAGACTTGTATCCTTTCTTGGCTAAAGAGATTTGTTCCCTACAAAATTATGCTCATGCACCTGAATATGATCCTCAAGCCAAGAGTGTATCTAGCTGGACTTATTTTAGAGATCATTTTGATCGCTATCAGAATGAGCCAGAGGCTACTTGGCCCTTTTAATACTTTTATTTGATATGTGAAATATATTGAAATACATAAGACACAATTCCTTTACGTGCTTCTGGTAACAGCATTGGATCTGGCAAGCGAATTAAGTCTTTATCATAATGATTCCAACTAGGTAGATGTGTTAGATGCCATCTTATGATAGTATATTACTTACGTGCTTGAGTCACCATAATTCATGGATTCAGCAGGCGAATGTTGTTTACCTTGAATACAACGCTTGCATTTGAATGTATCGTGTGTTTCTGATTCACTCTTGGTATGGAGAGCAAACAATTGACGCATGTCTGCCACAGAGAAATGTCTTTCCATGTCTGTCGCTTCATCCACAACACAGTTAGACAAGGATTGTTTATGAGATTGACGCTGAAATATCTTTTCTTCAATGGTGCCCGAGGCAATGAAACGATAGATATAGCAGTCTTTCTTTTGCCCATCTCTCCAGACACGCGCTAAAGCTTGTTGATCAGCAGCAGGATTCCAATCAGGGTCAAACAAGACGAGGCGATTAGCACCAATCAAGTTAAGACCACAACCACCTGCTTTACTACTCAATAAGAACACAAATTCATCACCTTCAGGATCATTGAAACGATCAACTAGTTTTTGTCTCTTTGGTGTTGTCATGGATCCATCCAATCGAACAAAACCATATCTAGAGACATAGGTCAATACGCACATAGATGCTTTATGGAGGGATAACCTACTGTTGTTGCTTACAAAAGGATTCAAATAGATCCAATGTTTGTGTATAGTTGCTGATTAAAACAATCTTGTCTTTTGTTTCTTTTTTGATCTTGGCCAACATACTAGGGTTTATGTTAAGCATAGTCAATTGGTTTTCAACTTACCGAGCAAGAACAACAAATTTGCCAGAGTAAGAAGCATCCAATTTGTTTTGAGCATTGTAATCTGAGGGCAAGATTGATTCACAACCGTCAAGGTCTTCGGGCAAATTCAAGAGTTTAGGGTGATTACAAAGCTTTTTCAATAAAGTAATAGCCTACATATAAAACAAAATAAGAATATCATCAAAAGACAATCAAAGTTACCTTCAGTGGTTGACTACCTTCACCACGTAACAATGTCTTGATAGAAGGTGAAGTCAAAAAGACATTATACAATGCTTCTTGCAAAGGAGATAACTTACAAAACACAACATGTTCGTATTTAACAGGTACTAAAGGAACGTATTAATACATATAGACACCCATCGTCAACTTACAGTATTTAGTAAGGATATCATTGGTTCGACGAATTGTGAATTTGGATACAATCTTCCAGAACTCGGCTACTTTTTCATCACTGATTTCTCGTTCCTTTTCTGATGCATCTGCATCTCTACCTCTAAGGATAGGATTTTCATAATTTCTTCTAAATTCGTTAGGTGTACCAAGTAAACCAGGATTAGCGAAATCAAGTAAAGAATAATATTCACTAAGATCATTCTAATTTTTTTTTTTAAAAAAAGATGAATATGTTTTGCATAGACTATTAAAGGGAAACTTACTTGGATAGGGGTACCCGAGAGAATCACTCTTCTGTTGACTGGAAGACTGTTGAGTTCTTGAAAGAGTTTTGATTCTAAATAGAAAGTAAGTATGATAATACAATATGTGTTTCTACTTGCCAGAGTTCTTTAAACGATGGCCTTCGTCACATAATAAAAGACCAATGGGTGATTTGTTCAAGTATTTGCTGTAGGCTCTTAAGCTTTCATAAGAAATAATCAGAATTGGATTGGGCATCTTGCCTTGCTTTGCTCCCCATCGCTTGATTTCCGAAATTTTTTCCTTGCTACTTGCATTGGCCTTGTCCATGACTAAGGGCTGTACACGCGATTCACCAAGCCATTTTACTAATGGAAATGATGAGTATGCGCGATCTCCAAAGTACTTTACATACCAAATTCATTTGCCCAGTTTCTAACAAGGCTAGAAGGACAAGTAATGATAGCTTTATGAATGGTGGGTTTACCTAATTCGCCTGATTGTTGAAGTAAAGTCCAGACAAGTGTGATACATTGCAGTGTCTTTCCCAGACCCATTTCATCAGCCATAATACATCCAAAGGCAGAAGGATGCACTTGTCCTGTTGTACATTCATATAAAAATTTGACACCTTCTACTTGATGTGGGCGAAGCACTCGGGTTAGAGTAGGATCAACGACAACATGAACCAACTTCTTTTCTTCTTTTTTAAGACCCAAGATTTCAGATAAAGACTTTTCTTTCTTTTTGGCTGGGGGATGATCTGTTGTGATTTTTAATTCTTCTTTGACAGGTTGATGATCAGGATCCCAAAGCACAATAGCACCCTCAGCCGTATGATCGTACAATGCTCTCATAAGATGACCTGGTCTTCGTCGAATGCCTAGTGTTTTTCGTTCTCCAAAGTTGCTGTCTTGTTCTACAACAACAGATTTATTCTTTTGATCTGTTTTAGGTATCATAGTAGGTACTTTGAATTTCTTATGGAGTATAGACAATGCATCAAAGTTTTTGTTGTGACGAGAAGGAACAAGTGCTTTAGCAGGTGCATTGGCAGTATTCCTTAAAGCAGGTCTAGGCTTTTTGTGAATATGCTTATCATAAGTCGTTTCTTTATCGCTAAAGTCAGAGTCGCTCTCGTTGTCTGTATGTGCTATTGTACGTTTCTTTGGCACTGCGGATTTTTTAGGTTGAAAGTCTTGTTCTTCTTCGCTAGAGAGTTCTTCTTCGTCACTGATATCAATGTATTTCTGAACAACAACTCGAGACGATTTTTCACGAATAGAACGGCGAGTAGGAAGGGTAGGAGGTTTAGACTTGAGAAGCATATGAAAGTGAAGAAAAGAGAGAGAGAGAGAAAAGCGTAGTTCTAGAAGTTGTCCCTTAGACGAATTTTTCAATGAGCGCGCTGATATACAAAAAAGAGAAAAAGATACGCGACTTTATTTGTCGCGTTTTTTCTTTTTTTGTTAAACTAGACTGCGCATGGCAATAAAGAGTCACCAATCACCATCATTTTCATAAAAAACCAAAGATGGTATATTTCCTTTCAAACAAACAAAAAGACCCATCAATGTTTATATACATTCGTGTGACTGTAAGCAATCACGCAGATAAACTGACCATTTGTTAAAAAGGACTTTTAAAACTGTGACTCGAGCAAGCAATTTGGTTTTCATTGGCCATTGTAAAAATCTGATTATTAAAAAATGGTACCTATTTCTTTTTCTTTTCTTTTCTTTTCTCTCTCTCTCTTTTTTTCTTCTTCTTTCTCATTCAAACTCAACATGAACTTTGTAGATCTATCAAGTAATAAACAAGCTTCTTTTACCCCACCATTTGAGCTAAAAGATGATATATTGGCTGTAAACTATTTACCTCAAACAATAACACAATCCTCTATGCCTTCTCCACCTTGCTCTGTGCCTGAGCAACAACAACTTTACAATGCAAGCCATCTAGGTTCAATCAATATTCCGCATGATGTGTTTCCACAGAATGATAATTCATTGAATCTCATGAATAATTTTAATGTAAGAACAAAGTTTATTTTTCTAGAGATTAATAGAACAGAATATGTTACATGTCGAGTTTCATCCTCTCCCAAGCAATGAAAGCTTGGCAACACCAGCTGTTGATCAACAACAACAACAACAAGCTGCTATTTTTATTTATGATGAAACCATGGCTGCCGAGATAAATCACCAGCCATTCATCAACACAGTTACACACAATAATTCGACTTTATTACATCATGATACAAAAACAGTAGATCCAAAGCAGTTCCAAGGGATGTCCCGGGAGGAATTGATTGCAAGACTTGTCGTGCTCGAGAAAGAGAAACAGCCAACAACAGAAGACGCGACATCGTCTGAGCATGCTGAAGAAGAACTGGAGGAAGAATTAGAAGAAGAATTCATACCTGAAGTAACGCGAACGTGTTTATGGGCTGGTTGTGGCGAAATATTTGATGATCTACAAAACCTAACTACTCATATTTCAGATACACATGTAGGTGGCGGCAAGGTAAGAAAGAGAAATGTTTATGCTTCTTTGCTCAACACATGTATAGCCTACCTACCGTTGTGAATGGGAAAAGTGCCCAAGAATTAACAAGCCATTTACAAAGCGCCACAAGATGCACAATCATCTTCGAACACATACAGGCGAACGGCCTTTTGCATGTCCAAAGCCAGGTAAGTGATATTTACTCTCTTCATTCGATTGACACATACTAGATTGTAACAAAAAATTCTCTCGTCCTGATTCACTGACAACACATATCAAGACACATTCAAATGTACGGCCCTTTGTATGTAAATTCAAAAGTTGCGGAAAAGCTTATTATCACGCCAGATCACTTAAAAAACATGAAAAGACACACGAAAGTATAGAAACAGCACATATTCTACTACCACCTCAATTACCACCTCAATTACCACCTCAATTACCGCCTCAATTACCACCTCAATTACCACCTCAATTACAGCAGCCTCTTCCTCCACCTTATGAACAAGCCATTGCGAACACAATGCTAGGGCAGGTTCCCTTACAACCATCCTTTAACACTTCCTCTGTACCATTCTATTCTCCAGCTCCTCCTCCTCCTCCACCTCATTCTACTTCTTTTACTGATTTCAATTTCACATCACCACCTTTTAACAGCACAAATAACCTGATGATGGACTCTATAGTTCCAACTTTTATGCATTCTGATCAACAAAAGTAAAATAATAACAATAACAATAACAATAATAATAACCAGGCTGGACCTTTATATATATATATATATATACAATTTATTCTCTTCTTCGCATAGTAGACGATGGTGTACAGTCACTTGAATTTCTTGGCAAGACTTGCTCAGTTGTTTGTGTAATCTCATTTTCTTCTTCAATCCATTTCTTTAACAATGGCACCTGAAGATTACCAATAACAAGTCTTGTAAAGCATTAAATAATTTCTTAAAAAAAATACTTACTGAAATATATGATACATCAACAAAGGAAGAGACAAGACACCCATGATACCATAACTACTTTGTGCATATAAAACATTGATCAATGGAATACCCATCGAGACTGTTTTTGTAGCACCACAATACTATAGCCTATGAGCTTATGATTCCACATATGCACCGCTTACCATGATGGCAACAGCATCTTTTCGAGAGAATCGCCAACGAGTGACCCATATAGGTTCTTTTCGATAGCGAGTAGGCCAAGGTAAGCGAGCTACAAACAGACAGATACTACAGCCAAAGAGATACATGGCGATATCGACAAAGATGATCGCTACAATATCCACACCTCCTGTGTTTGAGAATGCATCACTTGCCCGACTATCGGAAAAGACGGACCAGACAAGTGCCAAGAGGGCTAATGTGTTGATGATCGGAAACTTGCATTTTGCCGCTAAATACTTGACCCGGGCAGGAAACCAGTAGCGCAAGACTTGACCTACCACTAGTGGAGCTAGTACAGTACAACCTAAATTCTTCAAAATACTTAGATAATCGGGATTACCACGGTCTGTGCCAGGTTCAAACACAATGGGATCGTTTTGAAAAGCTAATACATAAGACACCAAATGAGCTGTGATTCTTTCTTACCTGTCATAAGTGCGGGCGAAATAAAAATACCCAAGATATTGCCCAGAGCAGCATTCAATACAGCTAAATCATAAGCTACAATCCATCTCGGCCCTACTTACCTGCTCCATCGTTGCCATTCGCATTTCGAGTCATGACTGCATTTGAAGACACTGTCGTACTTGTAGATAAGGCAATTATCCAACCTTTATAGACAGTAGGATCCAAATCAGCATGGACGCATACAAAGAAACGAACCACACCATACATAACAAAGGGCAATACAATAAAACTGATGACTTGTACGACCAAATGAAGTCGCCAGCGCAACATTGTTCTCAACATCACACTGACTTCAAGACCAAGGCCCGAAAGTAAAAAAATCACAATGACTGCTCCCCATTTAACAGTGTATTGTGCTTTAATATCACCATTGGATTTGCCTACACTTGGAAAGGCCCAGGCTAACCCAATCACAACACCCAACCCAAATAAGAAAAAGTAACGAGTCAAGATAGCGTAGGCAGTCGATAAGCATCGTTGGTAGAAACGAGGCTGATCTTTTGAGCTGGCATTATCTGAATCTTCTTTAATACTATGTGTGCTTTGAGCAGACATAGTGATTGTTTCTGTCGCTGACATTTTCTAAAGGGGAGGGGGGGGGAAGAAGAAGAAATCTAAATTCTACTTTCTCGACAATAAAAAAAAAAGAAAGCATTGGATCCAGTTGTATCACAATGAAACTCCGTAGCAACTTTTAAAAACTAAATTTTTCTCTTGTTTTTCTTTTTCTTTCTTTGATATTACCATGTCTCATTATTACGACCGTTCACCTATAAGAAGAAGTGACGATAGGTATTACGATAAACGAGATAGTAGACGCTATGAAGATAGTCGTTCTTCTAGAAAGGACCGTGACGAAAGAAGACGCGAGCCAGAACAAGTTGAACAAGACACAAACATGGCTTCTCCTGAACCAGCCAAGAAGCGAGTGCCTATCTCTATTGAAGAACTGATTAAAAAAAAGGAAGAAGAAAGCAAATTGACTGAAAAAGTAAGACACCCCCTTTTTTTTTCAATCTATGCAACTCACCCTACTATAGCCTAAATTCTTGACAAAAGAAGAACGTGCTAAATTAGCACTGGAGAAACGACAACAAGAAGTAGAACAGATCCGAAAGAAACAATCAGAAGAACGTAAGGCAAGAGAAAACTTTGATTTAGCAGCAGAAGATGAATACAGACGTATTCAAGACAGTTCTCGTTCTCGTTATGATAACAATAGACGACGCAATGATTATAGTCATGGTAAAAGAGATAGACAGCGAGACTACGACAAGTTCCTTGAAGAGGAAGAAGCAGCATTGACGGAAAAAGAAAAGCAGGCCATTCGAGTATGTAATGAATAGGATTCTATCATGAACTTATTTGAGAATAGGAACGCTATTTCGGTGGAGAACGCAAAAAGAGAAAGATCCGTAGAATGAACGAACGCAAATTTGTGTTTGATTGGGATGCAGGAGAAGATACATCGTATGACTTTAATCCCCTTTATGCCAACAAACACAGTGCGCAAATGTTTGGTCGTGGACATATTGCAGGCATTGATTTGAAAGAACAAAAGAAGCATCAATCTGAATTTTATGATCGTCTTATGAAAGAACGTAGAACATCTGAAGAAATTGACAGAGCAACGTAAGTCCTCCCACTTTGTGTATGCCATAGACTCATCATAAATAGGGCACTCAAACAAATGTCGCTGAACAAAGAGGCCAAAGCTAAATGGGATGAGCGTCATTGGTCAGAGAAGCCTTTGGATCAAATGAAAGAAAGAGATTGGCGTATCTTTAAAGAAGATTTCAACATCTCTACCAAAGGTGGTCAAATTCCTCATCCTATCCGTTCTTGGGCAGAATCTGGTTTACCTGAGAAAATGCTAAAGATCATTGAACAAGTAGGCTATAAGGAACCCACACCTATTCAAAGACAAGCAATTCCTATTGGTATTCAAAACAGAGATATTATTGGTATTGCAGAAACAGGTTCTGGTAAAACTGCTTCCTTTGTGATTCCCTTGTTGACCTACATTTCTGATCTGCCCAAGATCACACAAGACAACATGGCAGAGGGCCCTTATGCCTTGATCATGGCTCCTACCCGTGAATTAGCACAACAGATTGAAGAAGAAACACTCAAGTTTGCCACACCTATGGGATTTAACTGTGTGTCGATTGTGGGTGGTGTAAGTAGATTCAATGAATGATGGTTTGATAGACTAATGAGTTGTTAGCACTTGATTGAAGAGCAATCGTTTAATTTGCGTAATGGTGCAGAAATCATTATTGCCACACCGGGTCGTTTAAAGGATTGTTTGGATAGACGTATTCTTGTGCTCAATCAATGTACTTATGTCGTAATGGATGAAGCAGATCGTATGATTGATATGGGTATGGAAGCAGATGTCAATTTCATTTTGGATGCTTTGCCTGTCAGTAACATGAAGCCTGAAGGTGAAGATGATCAAACAGTGGGCCAGAATCGCAAATATAGACAGACCACTATGTTTTCAGCCACAATGCCTCCTGCTGTAGAGAGATTGGCCAAGAAATACTTGCGTAGAGAAGCAGTAGTCACAATTGGTCAAGCAGGTCAGGCTACAGAGTCTGTTGAACAGCGTGTAGAAATGATCAATGAAGAAGGCAAAAAGACGTAAGTGACACAAAGTCCCAATCTATACTTACTTTCATGTCTGTAGTAATCGTCTTATGGAAATTCTCAATTCTGGCAAGTTCCCTGCTCCTATTATTATCTTTGTCAATCGAAGACGTGGTGTGGATACACTATCAAAAACACTCAAGAATGCTGGTTATCATGCTGTTACTTTACATGGTGGTAAATCTCAAGAACAAAGGTAAGGATAGTACAATACAGCGCATAATACTAATGGATGTAGAGAATTGGCTCTTGCTCAATTAAAGAACGGCTCTGCTGGCTATCTTGTAGCTACAGATGTTGCTGGTCGTGGTATTGATGTTAAGAATGTGTCTCTTGTTGTGAATTATGATATGGCAAAATCAATTGAAGGTAAGCATGTCTATATTGGATTAAAGGCTTAATCTCTATAGATTACACACATCGTATTGGTCGTACAGGTCGTGCTGGTAATTCTGGTGTGGCTATTACTTTCTTGTCAAACAATGATACAGAAGTCATGTATGATCTTCGACAAATGTTGAGTAAATCAAGCATATCCAAAGTACCTCATGAATTGGCTGTACATCCTGAAGCACAAAAACCTCCTCTTTCAAAGACAAAAAAGAATGAAAATGGTACGCCTGCTGCAATGTATGGTTAATAAATGCTTGTTTGTTTTATTTAAGAAGATTCACATTGTTGATAATCATCATCAAAGTTGGCAAATTGGAACCAAAGGCCATCTGGAGTGGCTTGGATAGGTGTAGTTGATTCACACTGAGCAGTGTCTGGTGTGAGTTCTTCCATCAATGGTTTATCGTCTAATGTACTATTGAGTGTGGTATCTGAGAATAACAGTGAAGGTGGTTGACTAAACAGGCTCATATTCCAAGAAGAACTGGGTAAATCAGTGTCATAGTTAGTAGAGAATGGATCTTCTTCGTCTATAAGTTTCCATTGATCATTGTTCTTGTCAAAGCCCGAATTGACATTGAAATCATCCCAGATATGGAGTTGAGATGAGTTGATCTGCTCTTCAGCTGTATGTACACTAAACAGTTCATCATCTTCATTTAAAGGTGTTTGACTAAGGAATTCCTGTAAGAGCTGACTGCCTGTATCATCCTCATTGGGCTTTTCTTTCTCAAGTAATCGATCATTGGCCTGTGCTTCAAGTAAGCATTGTAATAAATCTTTGCCTACTTGGTTGGCTTCAGATTGTTCTTTGCATTTACTACAGTAAAATGCGTCTTCTTCTTCTTCAGAGAGACCTACGCATTCAGAATGAAGCCATAAGCGACATTTTTCACATTGAATCATGTTCATTGTGTCATCTGTGTTTTGACCACAATTACATTGGATGCGATGACTGTCTGATTGACTACTACTACTACTACTACTACTACTACTGTTGTTGCTTTCCTCTTTCTCAGTTGTGTTTTTGGGTGTATTTTTACAACGTTCCATATGATAAGCTAAACCATTACGGTTCTTGTATCGTTTGTTACATGGTTCACATACATAAACAGAGGTACCGTCAGATAAAGTCACAGGAATAACGTCAGCAGCCGCAGATCTTCTCTTGGGCGTAGTAATTCGCTTCGGCTTTGTATTGGGTACTTTGTGCGTTCTCTTTTTACGGTCTTTGGATGTCTTGGGTGTCTGTCTTGAAGGAGAAATAGCCAGGCCATAAGGATCCATGGGAGTAGAAGGGAGTTCAAAGATCGCTTCTGTATAGGTCACAGAAGGTCTTCGTTTCTGTTGTGATTTGTTACGAGCAAATAGGTTTTTTCCATTGCCTACCACACTCATGGCTGTCTTGTTTTGTTTGCCAGACAGACGGATCACATGAGGTTTCTTAGGTAGTGTAGGAGGAACCAGTTCCTCTGCTAAAAAACTGAATAATTCATGATGGTGGTCTAGTTTGGCCATCATTTTAAACTTTGCTTGGTTGAGCCGCACTTTTACAAGTTGACTAAGCGATTTGATGTAATCATGACTCAAATCGCCCAAGGAATGATGGCTATCAGGCCAAACACCAGAACATGTTTGATAGAGTGTTGCTCTTGTTTTGCGTTGCTTTTTGCGTTTTTCTTGAGGCTTTTCATTTGTTTTGGCGTCTGCTGTAAGTCGTTTTCGGCCTCTTGTTGACTTTTTTGTAGGTGCCGTGTTTTCATTTTCTTCATTGATATGACGAATAGCATAGAAATTGTCTTTGATCTCTTGGGATAAAGAGTATCGTTTTGAAGCAAGATTGTCTTGTTGCATTGTGTTTAAATCTAGTTTGTTTAATACACTTGATTCCATATTGTCAAGTGATGAAAGCGGACTATGCAAAAAGGGAAATTTATTTAGATGAGATGCCAAGATAGAACAAAAGCTTACTCGAGAGCGTTTCTAGTGTCTGTTGAGTCTGTGCTCATCAAGTAGACTATACTTTTTGTTGTACACAAAAAAAAAAGAAAATAGAAAAAAATGGGAACAGGAGAAAAAAGAAAGAAAAAGCGTACAAAAATTTATTTACTCGTCACCCAATGAAATCACATGGCGCGTGAATAACGCGCCTAATAAAGACGTGTTTTGAATAATTTCGCGTCAAGCCATGGTTGGCAACCAAAGACAAGTCTTTCTGGCTCATTAAGAAGAGTATGAGACACCTTTTTAGCAAGTTCATCACAAGGCATTGCTTTATGTTCTTTGTTCAACATGGAAGCTTTGCCATGTGAGAATCATTTGCGTGGATTTCCTAGATAAGACTTTATTTAGTGATTGATGGCGAACGACAAGGGGATCCCTTGAAGGGTACTATATGATGAGCATTAGTAATGCGAGTCGTTTATGTTCTCTACTTGTGAAGAAAGTTAAAGCAAAAAGAAAGAAAAAAATTGAAAGAGATCATGTACGAATAGTTATGTCTTTAGTGAGTGAAAACAGTTCCTGTATAGCAAGTATTGGATAGGATGATATATCACTTTCAGAGCTCTCATTAAAGACATTTTCGTAAGAAATGAGCATTAAAGCCCTGAATTCTAGTACATACAAAAGCATGACAAATATGAGCTTTTTAACCTGAATTGGTGTGTAGATGTTGCATAAGATATGTTTAGCAACATATCTGTTACTTTTGGAACCATCAAACACTCAAAAAATGGATATGGTCAAAATGCCCATTTTTATGGATTTTCCTTGAACCAACTTCCATCATCTCGATTTAAAACTTAGACTTTTCTTCTTTATTCGATTTTATACGTTAAAAAACGATGATAAAAGCATGTTCGAGTGCTCAAACAGTATATTAAAAACAGCTTAATATTATAGCTAGCTTTTTTATACAAGTCTGCTGGAGAAATTACGAGTTATGATTGTAAAACAGAAAAACAGTTTTTGCTAAGATAAGAAGACTCCTACTAATAGAACTAATATCTTTATTTCATACTTAAATACCCTATAGCTGAATCTACAGCTTCTGCTACTATAATAAGAGAAAATACTAACGGTTTGAAGTCCATTCAACTGCTTTTCAATAGTTTTTTTTTTACATGAGCTTCTTGAAAAATTAGAAATTGAACCGCCGCTCCAATCTCTTCAATTGCATAATTCATGACTTGTTCAGGTTAAAGATGAATAGCAGATACTTCAATCTAGAAATTTTGCCTTCTAAGTAATGCAAGTAATAGCAATAGTCAGATAGATTTACTTAATTGGTTTATTTTTTAAAAAAAGTATGCCCTATTGTAGCTAAATTGACTTGTTGATCATGTTTAATTTACAAAAAGAAAAATAATTGCTAAACAGCAATCTGATGTATTCTACTGCACTTGAAAAAGAGATATTGTATCGAGCACATGCCATTCAATTCTTATAGGACCATACTGGAATTGAGTGACTATTTGCTGTGCAACTCAAGAAGGATTTAGAGTCTATTCAGACCACATGATGTCGTTCATTTGTATCATCAGGTTATTGCCCATTTAAAAAGAATAAACATGTCCTTTTTGGAAGTGATGTGACTATCAAAATAGCTGGCTTAAATTAAATTGACTGAGAAACTCTTTTGTCTACCTTTAGCATAGTTATGGACCTGATTAGTGCAGCAGCCACCACCACCACGAATGCCAACATTCAGTCGCAAAGTGACTTTTGGCTTTTTGTTGTCTATTGTCTGGTTGTGATTGTCGTGGTCATTTTCTTTTTGTTTTACTTCAATCGAGTGCTTGGACAAATACTTACTTTCCTTATAAACCAATATACCTGGAGAAAATACAATGCCTATATCGAAGTTGGTAAGCAATAAGTGAATTATCATGAAGGAACTCATTCTAATTTCATGTAGATTCAATACGTGTTTCGTTATTAGGAGGTCGAGTTTTATTCAAAAATCTTCGATATTTGTCTACAAATCAATCCATTTCTATCATTAAAGGCCATTTTTCAATTCAATATTGGCTCCTTAATGTGCGTAAATCAGAAGATGATAAGAAAGGTAAGCTAGTTGGTGTCAAATACATGCTGACAATCATTAGGAAAAACAAGTCATTCACCTTGTCGAATTGCTTGTAAAGTGGAAGGGCTTGAATGCTTTATTTATAACAACAAACCAGCTTATGACAGAATGAAAAGCGTACTTGGGTTATCACCCGTAGAAACAAATCCTTCAACAACAGCAGGAACGGAACAAGAAAAGCTTACAGTAGAGACTCGAGCTGCCCTTGATCCCGAAAGCCAAACTCCGATGAATGGAGACAATCATTCATTATTAGAAAGATTAATGCCAATTCAGTTTGAATGTACTACAGGCGCTGTGATGATTGGTAACACAGAGATCAAATCCATGATAGTGTGTAAAATGCCTCAAGCAAGTGGAATCTACAGTATTTCAAAATCAAGATCATCCATGGATTACTATAAGACAGTGCTTGATGTAGTGTTAAGAAAGCCGCAAGTAAGCCTTAAGGATAATATGGATTTTACCAGAGTAGATGCAGAGAGAGCTCGAAAGCCCTTACCTCGAAAAACGTATGTTGATTTTGCTTATAAACAGTTAGACTTATTTTATATTAGTATGCATCATTTGTTATACAGAGCTTGGGATTGGTTATTGTCTTTTATAAAAACAAGACAGTATGGCGAAATGCAACACTTACAACATATTATTCGAGAAGGTCATTCAGAGGCGCGCTATGATGATCTAGAGAACCCGACTTATCATGAAGAATACGCACGAGTCAATAATGTGTTGGAATGCAATGAAATGGCTTTGACTTATTATGCTGATTATGCAGGTAGAGCAAAGGAATAATATTGTGTGTGTTACTCATGTGAAAGCAATGTAGGCCCAGTACCATCGTCTGAAGAAGCATCTGACGCATTCCCAGGCATGACAGACATTGATATCGGAAACGGTGGGTTATCTCCTGAATGGGGATGCCGAATTTATTTATGGGATGCAGCAATACAATATGGTCCGTGGGCTGATAGACAAAGAAATCAAATGCAGGACTACTTCTTTCCTAATTCCCACCGAGGAAACACACCTACAACAAGACTTGAACCCGGTCAGCAACGCATACCTACTTCTTTTGAAACTTATATTGAATTCATGAATGAAGGAAAAGTGAGAGTACCAACAAGAGAAAAATCAAAGGTAGGACAAGAAGATGAATGTATGTGTACACATAAACAAACTCCCTAATTTAGGATTGGAAATATGCTTCTGGGTCATCAGATCTGGATATAGGCTCGGACGGGTACTATACAAGACCTTATGGCTGGATTGATCTAAAAGCAGGGGAAGGTTCTTATATCAAAGTAACAACGCCGTTTGTGTATGGATCAAATGGTTGTGTAAATAAAGTCGACATGGTCCTTAAAGAAACAGACATTACTTCAAGTGTCAATTATTCATCTTTTGTTCAGTCTCACCGTATCGAGGTAAATGCTGGCCCAGTTTCATATGGAAATACTGAATGTTTATTTAGATACAAATTGAAATGCCTGCTCCTCTTCAATGGAACGCATATCGTCTCTGGAATATCAAGATCACTCCCAAAAAAGCAACCATTTTCTTGCTACGTGACCATATTTACCTATTACAAGATGTGGCTAAAGATTGGACTTCATTACCGCCTGCTGACTTGCTACACTTTACGCCTATAACATACCAATTGCAATTCAATTTAGAAAATCCAACTGTTTACCTTTGTGTAAACGAACACAATGTGATTAATAATCCTAATTCAATTGAAGATAATGGTAAGTTTGTGATCCTTTTTCTTCTTTTCTGTATTCACTTTTTTGTTCTTGTGTAGCCTTCTTGAAAGTACAGACTCACAAATTGACTGTGGGCGTAACCTTACCTCTTACTGAATTCCAGCCAGAAACAACAGCGATCAAGTTCACTGTCAATGCAGAGCATATTAACGCAGGTTTATCGTTACAGACTTCGCATACACTGAATGCGTTCATGAGAGAGGATGATGCACATGCTGCTGTTGCTGTCAATATAGGCATCGAAGGCTCCTATGAAGCTTATAGCACAGTTGATATTATGCGACATATCGAATCTTGCAACCTCTATATCAAAATCAATGGAGCCACTGTCAAGTTGTTTGGTACCTTGATTCGTTACTTGTTCTTGCTTAAAGATAACTATTTTGGCGCTTGGAACAATTTTTCGACAATTGATGAATACAGAAAGAGAAGGAATAATAACGAAGAATGGTTAGCGCAGAAAAAGAGACAGCTAGAGTCAAAGGTAACAATCATCCTCTGCTGTACAACCCATTTACTTGTTTATAATAGCCTCAAGTGGATCCCTTTGAAGTGTACGTCTTGTTGGACTTGGAAGATGGTGTATTGTTACTGCCTGAAAATCTGTATGAATGTTCTCGTTATTCACAATTGGAGTTTCAAGAATTGCAGCTTGAACTTCGGAACTTGGATGTATATATGGGTAAGTATTCTTTGTGCTATGTTGAACCAAATTTGACAATCAAAAATATCAGACTTGTATCTGAACATCAGCCCTATTACTATGAGCAGAGACAGCAACCCAAACCCTCAATTCAAACAAGGGTACCTTAGAATTAAAAATGCAAGAGATCCAAAGAATTACCTTTATATTGATGGTAAATATACAATGTTTGATACTTGCATTTATAGCCCTATTAGGTTTTAATGTACATGCCCATCGATTGTTTGGTCCATTGCCTGAATGTGCTACTTATTTGTGTCATTGGGACTTTGATGTAGGTCGTATTACAGGTGAAATTAAGCCTTCTTTCTTGTTAGGCCTTGCTTGCTTTGGCCAAACGTTTGCTTATAACTTGATTGATGAAGACAATGCGGTTTCCAAAGAACTTGAATCAAAAAGCTTACCTGATGTGACATTTTTGAAAGCTTATATTCGAGAGATTGATATCAGTCTGATGAGTTTAAACAGTGCTACTAATATCTCCTTCAAGGACGGCGTCCTCATTGAATTCAATAATCTGATCAATGTCAAATACAGTCAATGTATTACCATCAAAATTCCAGTCTTTTTGACGCGGTGTCTTGCTAACCCAGATCAAGCTAGAAACAACGAAGTTCTCGAGGTAAAAGACTCAATCTAGATGATCATTGGATTCTTAACGTATTCTTTTTTTTTTCCTTTTTTTTTTGTAGGGTGATAGTTATTCATGGGTTGAGGTTGCGAAAGCTGATTTGGGATTAAATATCACTATTTTTAGACATACTGCATCTTGGCAAAAGGCAAGAAGCGAGCAGCAAAACTATATTCGTACTCAAGACTATCCTACACGTCGATGTATACGGTTATATGAAGACATAGATACCAATTCTCAATGTAAAAGCATTGTATTTTTATTGCACTTGTATCTCATTCTATTTGATAGCTTCTCGATCATCCTTTCAGTCTGGTACAAATGAACATCATGTGGGTGTTATTTATGCTCCTCCTTTTAGGCCATTCATGTCTGGTAAGCGATTTTGTTGACTCATTGATTGTGTTTCTTACTATTGAATACCAAAAAGGCCGGGTTGAAGACAAATCGGTTTTATATGATACAAGTTCTCTATATACTGATGTTCCAACACCAAGGCAGGGAAGACCAAGAGGCTATAGTAATCCAAGCAGCATGTCAAGTTCGCGTCATAGCTCGTCGGCAAGTGAGCTTATATTCAATGAATCTGATGGCGATGATTCTGACTTTGATCTTGAAAATGTCTGCTATGAGCGCTTTTCTATGCATAGCGGTTTGTCCAAAGATAATGACTCCTTCCATACTGCCAAGGATTCGGATAACGAAGAAGAAACCGAGGAAACAGCATTCAATAGTTTTTGGCTGTCTGATAACTACTCCATTATATCAAAAGAAGATCAAGGTATAACGAGCGATGAAGGTATGTACTTTTGTTGTTGTTGTTGTTGCGATACATGTTTGCTTATCACCTTCTTCAATAGAAGCCAATGATCAGAGAACAGAAATCTACAGAAAAATCTCTACAAAAGAACTGAAATCTGCCATTCCTCCGTCAATTCCTTATAGTGATTATTTGAGAAGATATAGAATTGAAAGAAAAGATACAGAACTTAGTTTTGGAGGTTTTTTTCATCCCTATATACCTCCTTCGCAAGCTTCTTTTTACCCTGAAAAGGTAAAGACGAGATAAATGCGCTTACCATACTAACTACTGAGTCTTTAGGATTTTGAAGAGAAAAGCAGGCCATTATATGACCAAAATGATTATCATACAGAAGACTATTTTTCAAGTACCAAAAAGCATCAAGAAGATATCAATACAGAGTTTGATACAACCGATGCATATGGCGAAGGCAATGAGGTCGTCGCCACCACAGTCATAGAAGCAACAAGACCAGTTACTATGCTGGTCACTCCTATCCTTATCAAGCTTATTCAAGAACTTACTGAAGAGATAATTAAAGATGTAAGTGATAACAGTACTCGATGAAGGAAGCTCACACTATTTCTGATAGGATTGGGACCTGGAAACCATGTTGGACTCAATACAAATAGAGTATATTGAGCAACTAACACGTTACCTGACAGACCAATACATCTGTACTCGATTTGCTGTCATTCTTCCTCAAACATACCTTCATTTTATTCAAAACGTCACTGTTCCCGATGAACTGCCTTCCTATCTGCATGGAGAATCTATTGTCAAGACACAATACAATGCCAAAGATACCGTACTTTGTTCTGCAGATATCTTTTTGAATGACTTCCACATGATTGGCAGTGTCAAATTTGAAGACTATGCGTTCGCTGAAAAGAAGAATAAAGTAGCCGAATCAAACATAGTGTTACAAGAATCAAGAGTGCATATTGATGTAGGTGATATGGGTTCAACAGTACAGTACATCTCAAAGCAACATGAACGCCAATCCATTGCCTTTGGTATTCCGTACGAATCGTTGCGAAACAAGGAACTATATCATAACGCAGTAGACGATGATGATGATGCCTTGGTAAACGAACTGGTGATGTTGGATTTAGCAGTGAAAGGTTTCAGTTTTAAATGGCTTGGAGCTAGAAAACCGAATTTTGCCGAGTTGACCATTCAAGAAGTGGATACGATCACTATCACAGAATCCGTTGAAATTCTAGTGGGCGCTGTGCATTCATGGCTTGTCTTTGTCGACGACTTAAAGGGAATTCTAGAGAGCTTCCAAGAGCAACGCTTGAAGCAAGTCCAAGTATTTGTGAATGAAATTGCCAATTTTTCAGTTACTCAAGCTGTTGCTGGCGATCCTATTTTCTTGACAGCTCCAACTACTATGCTAAGGTTAGGTTCTCGTAACTTTAGAAACGACGTTGGTTGGAAATTATTAGCTCGCATGCGACACTGTCTTCGATCTATGCCTTTATCTAAGCGGGAAGAATTACAATATAGACTTACATCTGGCGGTGCATTACAAGGAATCAATTCAGACGCCATGTTTAAAAACGTCGTTCAGACATTCTCTCTTTGGAGAAACTGGGAAATCGGGCATGAAGACGTACTACATAGTCGATTGTTCACTCAACCCTTCAAGCAAAAAATGAAGCAAGAAGGCGTTGTGAACAAAAACATCACTGATGAAGCCGTCAAGTTCTTAACGTCCTCCTCTAACTTTGCCAAATTCAGACTCGGTCAATTCAAATTCACGATTTATGAAGAAGAGGCATCAGAGTTTCATGAGGAAGAAAACAGTATTTGTATTCGCTCTGTTGAATTATTACTTGAATGCTTATTCAAGTCGTCGCCTATATCTGCCTTATCTGCAGATACAAATACTACGCCTGATGGCTATCGTAAATCTGAAATTGTTGAAGGATACTTGGATGTTATCACCAAGATTGGAGTGGGTTCTATTGATATCTCTACCAATCCTATCATTCTAGCCTTTGCAAGACACATGATACTGGTTGAAAGAGTCTTTGCAACCAAACTACGTAGTTATTCATCCGATAAAAAGCAAGAAACTAGGTTTACAAGTCCTAACCAAGACTTTGACTTTGATGCTATGCTCAGTAGAGTCGATATGGTCGCTCAGGCATTGATCAATGTAGATAAAATACAGATTGTCGCTCGCGCTCAAGAACTTTGTATGGATACAATCGTGACCGAAATACAAGGCTCAGCTTTGTTCTCAAACCCCAAATTAGCTCCACTCCAACTCACGTCTTATGCAGACCGAGACTCGGATACTGGATCTGGAAAACGTAGCTCCAACAGGACACCGCGCCGCAATTTAAGTTCTGAACCACGACTGATCCTAGAAGCTGCTGGTGGTATTCAGACAGTAGACATCAAATTTAAAGAAGAATCTCGCCGTAATAAATCTCAAACAGTTCTGTTGGGCGTTCTTCTGGAAAAAGCTAATGTGAATGCAAATGTTTCACAAATAGCGAAAGCAACAAAGAAGCTCAACAAGATAAATGCAAGTAAGGAAGTACTCAATGTGTTTTCAAATATCCACAAATTCCACATCCATGCTCCTCAAAGTTTGCTTCGACTCTATGGCTTTGTTGAATCATGGCAAGCTGAACAAGGTCGACGATATCACTTTATGATTCAAAACTTGGTCAAAGAATGGGAAGTGCAAAGAAAAGACGTACCTGAGAACTCAAGTGCTTTTTCACTTGCTTCCTCGCAGCCAAATGCAGCGTCGAGAAAGTCTGATATTAAGCTACAATTCCTGTTGAATGAATTCTTGATTCAAGCTGACTTATTGCCTTCTTTGAGTGTAGAATATCGAATACTTGACTTCTTTTTGATGGTCAATGAAAATCAACAGAAATTAGCTCCTGTTCGCATGTACTCTTTCCAATTGTCCAAGCAAGAAATACATCTGATTACCAAAGACGCAAAAAACAAAAGCAAAGGAGATAACACTGGCATTTTTAGTATTCCTGGTATTCGCAGCACAGGCTCCCTTCGTAACGAAACCGTGGATGGTGGCGAACAGCTAAAGTTAAGGTCTATTCTATTTGTTGGGCTTATTTCTATGTCGCTTGATGTTGGTCTGATTGATTCCCTATTAACAGCTCAGTCTTTAGTGGGTAATGAAGTCAGTGAATTGATAGAAGTCTTGTCTTATTCAAAGCAGCACAACAACAACAAAAATGCTGATACTGTAGCAAACGAGCAATCAAAATCTTCAAAAGTCAGTAGAGTGTTCAAATATACAATGGACATCTCTCTAGATGGCTTGCGTATCTCCGCCTCTAGCCCTTCTGCCATTGGCATGTTTCAATCCAATTTATTGGAAGCATCAATTTCAAATGACAGCAAAACGAATGAAGACATACGAAATGCATCCAGCCAACTTACTTGGAAACTCCAAGCCAAAAACTTCTCGCTCTCACTGGATCACAACACTGTAGAAGATGTGTTGGGACATGAAGATACTGCTTGTCATCGTAACTGTCTCGCTTACATTTTGGCTGACTTTAGTGTACAAAACTATGTGTCTCTGTGTACAGAGGATGGTTGCACTAAGAGCACACATGCTCATCATACAGAACAAAACTTTGAAGCTATTTTTGTCGACTTTTGTCGAATACAAGCAGTCATGCAGCCTATAGCGCTTGGAAAACTTGCTGAAATGTACATTTACTATGATACTGAACTAAGTAAAAAGAAGATGATGAAGAAAGAAGAAATAGATCAACTGTCCACAAACACAAAACGTATTGTACAATCCATCTCTGTCAAGAATGAATGGCAAAAAGCATCTCAAGATGAAACACAATTCATACTAGAAGGAAAAGTGATTTGTTTGCATGTACGTCGTTTAGGTATTGCTATTCCTCTTGATGAACGATCGGATGTTCCTATTTCTGAATCATGTAGAGATGGAAGTGCCTTATTACTCTCTATTTCCTCCATTGAATTCTTATCCAAGAGCATTGAAAAAGGTGCATTGCAACTTGATAACATCACTATGCAATTTGTAAAGCGTTTTGATCAAAACAAGGCAGAGCACTTTATAGCTGAGAATCATCCTCGAATGAATTTAATCAATTTCCCGTGTATTTCATGCAACGTATCAGCAACAAATATCAAACCTATACAGAGGGTCAAAATGGATGCCAAAGTGATGGGCTTTGAAGTAGATGTAGACGGAACAATTGCTGATTATATCAATGTCCTCAGTATCATCTATGTCAAGAGTATGGATCGTGTCGATAGCTTTACAGCCAAATCAAATCTGAACTCAAAGAATAGTAAATCTTCAACATCACTTACTTCACTTGCATCCTCCTCCTCAAACAGATCAGAAGTCGTTCATTTGGATGTAGAAAGCCAATTTGAATGCGATAGTGGTGTCATTCGTATGTACCCTAAACGCCACTCAAACGAGGTTCAAAAGACGAAAAAGCAACATTTCAATTCGCTGCGTATACGTACTGGTTTCGAAACAAAACCAGGAGAGAGTAATGTGGCAACGCTTGATTTACCTGGACTCAATGCTTGGATGACTTATCAAACACCTCTGGGTGCACATGCAACAGTGGCAGAGGCTCCTAAGCGATTTCATGCTGACATATTAATACGTGAAAGTTGCAATACACTTCAACCTGCATTTGTTCAGTTCTTGCATGAGGTTGTCACCGGTCTTAAACTTGGTATACAGCAATCAAGTGAACGAAAGGCAGATAGGGACGCAGTTGCAGAGACCGAATCCAATTTAAATGCTTCACTTCTTTTGCGTCTGTCCAAGACACAACTCGATTTGAGCTGCCAGCCTGTCTCAAAAGTCATTTGCTCTTTAGGATGGGAAGAAAGCGAGTTTTTGTTGAATGCTTTCTCTAAAGACACCACTTCTCGTACTATGAGTTGTGTTGGATCTGTTCGAGAAACTACAGCTGTTGTAAAACACCATTTCTCACCTGAAGCCTGTCTCAATGCTCGCATTGATCGCATCTTGTTTAATGCCATGCTTACTTCTCAGAGGGAAGGTGGTCATTTGAATGACGATATTTCTGTGATTGTTGATTTTCCTAATATCAGTGGCGATTTAAATATGCGACATTTGCAAGACTTGCTTGTGCTTTACAAGTGTTGGTTTGCACAAGCCATTTCTGCCGAGACATCAGATGAATCTAGAGCACAAAGCAATATGGAAAAGCAAGGACCCTCTAGCCAACTGATAGATCAAACGACCGCTGTAGATCGTCAAGTCCATGCTATTTCTTCACCAAAATCACCAGCTCCTTTCTCGAAACACGTTGCTATTCGCTTACAAAACATGAAATTCTCTGTAGATCTGGGACAAAACATTGGTAGAATAACACTTAGACCCGAAAACTTGTCATTCCAAGCCCATGCGACACCTCAAGAAAGCAAAGGACTCAGTTTGATACTAGAAGCGATTCATGTACTATCTGAAGGTAGACTGTCTGGAAGTGCAGAGTTCAAACGCATGGCTGTGATGGGACGCATAGATCAATCTTCTAGTCAAGAAATGTCTTCGATCTATGTGATTCTTGAAGGCTTCATGGCGAAATTTGAATATGAATACCAAAATATTCTAGATGTCATTCAACAATCGCTGGAGCTCAATATTGACCTTGAAAAGGTGGCTGGCAAATACAGTTTACATATTTCAGCTAATCTAGATGCACTTATTGCTCGTATCTCTATTAAGACAGTACCAGTCATTATCACCATGATTCAAAAGTTTGATGAATTGCTTCAAAAGAAAAAAGTAGAGGCTGGCATGAAGTCAATTAGCATACCAAACGTACATGAAACATCATTCGACGTTGGTCATGTTAATAACAAGGCACTCTATGAAAAATCAGCCATCAACAGCCAGACTTCTATCTGTATTCAAGCTGTAGAATTCGTGATTTATCCAAGCCAGTTCCAAGACTCCGATAATGTAGATATTAGAGCAAGAGAATTCAAGATCGACTTAAAGGAATTCCCTCGCACTGCAGAAGGAGTACATCGAAAATTGATCATTACGTTAGCCAGCGCTTCTTTAGCCAAGAATGTCCCTGGAAAAGATCTAATGATCCGTTACAGTGCTCCCTTACCACCAGCTGCTACTAAACCCAAGAATCTTGGTGGAACAAAGATCTTTGGTATTCCTGGCACACAAGTCAGCATGGATTCTACTCAATTAGATCGTAATATTGCTTATGAGTTTGACGCCGTTTTTGCTGGTCGTATTGGTGTCTCTTTGAATATAGGGTTGATCAAATATCTTCAAGAAATGATCAACATGTTTAGTCTACAGCTTGATCGTGTTCGTGACAAGAACAATGATAAACTGCCAATTCCCGCTGAATTGAACACACCAAATAGCTCAAACAATGCTGATGATAACGAAGACAATATTCTCAGTGTTCCAGAAACCAGTCGAAGAAAATCATCTTTTGCCCTGAGTGTATCAAGCAAGAGTGAATATTCTACTCCTACGATCGAAACTATGCCATCTACTGTAGAAAACGCAACACAAGCAGATACTGAAAATGAACAGGTTGAAAAGTATGTCTATACTTCGGTCAATACTGTAAATTTCCAGCCACAATTACAAGTCATGGGTGATGCAACACCTCCTGTTGAATGGCTTGGACTTAAGCGAGAAAGAATTCCTGGTTTAGTACATGAAAACATTGCACTCCATTTGGATAAGGTTATCAAAATGATTTGGGAAGTTTTGGAATCACAGACAGATTAAAATAAGAACAAGTAAACTTTATTTTACTCAACGAATAGGCTGGTGTGCTTTGCTGTGCCTGAATGTTTCTCACAATTATTTTTTAACAATTACCATGAGATGCAATTGGAATGATTCTGTTGGAGAATTCATTAAGTAATCATTTTATAGAGAGAAGAATTATCTATAACAGCGGCATGTCGCGCCCAGCCAACGCATCGCTTCTTGTACAGAAGGATGTTGTCTTGTTGATAAAATCAGTATGGATTGACTGATGTTAGTTTGAAACAGGAGAGAATATCTTGAAAAAAGTAGCTGTGACAGCTAGTCTCTTGAGTCTGCAATCAACGCTTCTTAATCATTGGAATGAGCACCAACCACCTTGACCTTGATAGCATCAAATATATCAGCAATACGTTTCTGGATACCAGAGACACATTCACCGATTTGAGCACATCACACACCTGATTCATTATCTGATCCACCGATTTGTACAATTGCTTCAGCACTTTGTTGGATGAGAGGGTTTTTCCAGCCTTGTTTGGCCATCTTAATTTGCAAGCCAAAGTCTTGGTTACTAAATGTTTCATAACTTTCTTTCAGTCCTTATAACAACGAATATAAGACGAGTGACCAATCTGAACCAACAATGGCCAAAAGAGACTTACTCTATTATCATGTCTCCTATTTATACTGTTTGATTCTTATCTTCATACTGAAATAGCAAAGGGTAATTGTATAAAATCTTGATTTGCCTACATGACAATGATGAGAACTCTGTAAAGAGCAAGTATCTCTTGTCTTTTTTCAGTGCTACAGATGGCAATACCAATGCCATAAGTAAAGGACGCCGTTCTAAAATGTGTTCAATTACTTGACATTTGACATAACTATTGACAACTAAGAGATACAGTTTTCTACAATAAATTATAGCACCACCAACAAAGACCAGACCGACATATTAAAAACTTCTTTACATTAAAGAAAAGTGAGGCAAAATGATCATTTCTAACGCTGCGAATACAGCTGAGTAGAGACTCTCGATACTGGGTTTTCAAACGGTCTAAGAGTACAGCTACTTTTGTTCAAGAAAATAGATCAGAATTCTCAGATTATTGAGCTACTTTGAATTAAGAGGCATAAGCCAAGGCTAGTATGACAGTATCAAAGATGTTGATAGTATGGTTATGAAGCAAGTTTATTGGGTTTAAGCCAGAAATGTTGATAACCAATAGATGACTAAACCTTTCAATCGCTCTCTTATTAACGATAATTTTGACAAAGCTATTTCTTTTCTTTTTTAAGTGTCATCTTGTTATTGATTATTTACATAATGATAAAAAGAATTGACTTTATCGAGTTGTTGGTCATTTGTACATTTAAAAGTGAAAATAGCACTTTACAGCTAAAGGATTGTCTTAATCTTAGCAAGTTTAAAGTTACTCCACTGGTGATTTCTCGGACTTTGTTTTTTGAAATTCCCTTTTTTTTTTGTGTCTGTGCTCGCTAACCTTTGTCCTCTTTTTTTTTAAAGCTATCATGTTATCGCGTATAGGGCTACTAGTGATAGGCGTGATATTTCACATAGTATACTTATTTAGTATATTTGACATATACTTTACTTCTCCTATTGTTCATGGGATGACGCCTCACAAAAGTCCTTTGACACCTGCTGCTGATCGACTCGTCTTGTTTGTAGGTAAAGAACACTTGAAAGCATGGCTTATCACTATACTCACCTATAACAGGTGATGGTCTAAGAGCTGATAAGCTATTTGAATTGGACACCCAAGGCGAAACAAGAGCACCTTATTTACGCCAAATCATGAAAGAAAAAGGTACCTGGGGCGTTTCTCATACCCGCGTTCCTACAGAATCGAGGCCTGGTCATGTAGCCATTATTGCTGGTTTTTATGAAGATGTGAGTGCTGTGACAACAGGTAAGCAAATCGACAATAAAAAGGACGATCTTTCATGCTTGTGTTACTTCAGGTTGGTCCATGAATCCTGTTAACTTTGACTCTGTCTTTAACCAGTCTGAGCATACATGGTCTTTTGGTTCCCCTGATATTTTGCCTATGTTCCAACATGGCGCTAGTGACCCCAAGAAGGTAGAGACATTCATGTACCCTCCTGAATATGAAGATTTCTCTGGAGGTAAGCATAAAATAAAACTAAGATGGAGTGTATTCACTGTGTTGTTTCACAGAGGCTTCAAAACTAGATGTCTGGGTATTTGATCATGTCAAAGAACTCTTTTCGAATGCGACAGTGGATTCAGTGTTAAACAGCAAATTGAGACAGAAGAAGATTGTTTTCTTTCTTCATCTACTTGGGTTAGACACAAATGGACATGCTTTTAGACCCATGTCAAAAGAATACTTGAATAACATCAAGTTAGTGGATCAAGGAGTGAAAGAAATGGTTCAGCTTATTGAAGAGTTTTATGGAAATGATGGTCGCACAAGCTATGTCTTTACTGCAGACCATGGTATGAACAACAGAGGCGGACATGGTGATGGACACCCTGACTGTACTCGTACGCCTGTCATTGCTTGGGGTGCTGGTATCAGAGAGCCTTTGATGTCTGGTATTGGCCATGATACATTCTCAGAAGCATGGGGACTATTAGACATTCAACGTGACGATATCCTTCAGGCTGACATTGCTCCTTTGATGGCACATCTTGTTGGTATTGATCTTCCTGTGAATTCAGTGGGTGAGCTTCCTTTGAGCTATTTGAAGGCTGATGAAAGAACAAAGGCTGAGGCAGTCTTTGCTAATGCTCGACAAATGTTGGAACAATACCAGGTCAAACACCGTAAGTCTTCTTGTATTGCTGAATCATGACGCTTATTTTATGTGTAGATGAAAAAGAACAAAGTGAGCTGTTTTTTAGACCTTTTAGTCAACTATCTGGTGCTAATGATCCTATTCTACTTGTGTCTGAAATACAAACATTGATCCATGACAAGAACTTTGTGCGTGCTCAAGAGAAATCCAAGGAACTCATGTCGCTCTGCCTGAATGGCTTACGTTACTTTCAGACATATGATTGGTTGTTCTTAAGAAGTATTGTCACCATAGGCTATGTTGGCTGGTGTGTGTACTGCCTTCAGTTTGTGATCCGAAACTTTGTTATTTCATCTCAAAACACAATCTCACTTAGAACCCGTCTTTTGGTACGTATACATGCATAGGATGAAACTCATGAGATTGTTTGCTTAGATTGATATTTTCTCTGCGATCGTTCTCTCTGGTTTATACACTATGCTTTGGCTTCAAAAGATGCCCACCATGTATTATGCCTATGTCTTTTTCCCTGTCTATTTCTGGAATCAAGTGTTGCAAAACTACCGATTTGTGCTCGAAGCTTTACGCATAAGTTTTATGCATGGTGTTGGTAAATCTATTGGTTTGATGATCATCTCCTTGTTGTTCTTGGAAGCCTTGGTGTTCAGTTTCTTTTATCGAAGTATTCTTAGTGCTATCTTTGTCGTTTTAGCAGCTTGGCCAATCATGATGCCAAGAGGGGTTCGCCGAGAACACAAATTTCTCCTTTTGGCTTGGAGTGTATCATGCATCTGCACTAGTGTGTTTACTTTATTGCCTGTAGAAAAAGAACAAGATATCAATATGGTGTAAGTAACTTTATGATACAATGGTTTCATTGACTCCATGAGATTATAGTGTTGTTGGTGGTGTAGCGGGTGTCTTGGAAGGTGGTTTTGTACTTGCAAGACTCAAGGCACACAGTCGAGTGAATAACAAGTTGTTTATCAGCATGGTTATTCAGTTGCTTGTGAATACTTTGAGTATTGTGCTTGTTTATCATACTTCAATGAGTCTTAACAATCGTGAAGGTCTTCCTGTCTTCAACCAGTATGCTAATTGGACTGTGATTGGTAAGAAAGATCTAATTACTATAGTTGCTTACCTTTTATTAGGTCTATCAAGTATCTTTCCATTTGTTTACAAAGGAAAATCATATGATGACTATTTGGCAAGATTGCTTGTCATCTGCTTTGCATTCACACCTCTCATGACTTTGTTGAGTATATCTTGTGAACTCTTTTTCTATGTCTGCTTTTGCACTACTGTTCTCTTATGGTTGGAAGTAGAACGTTCCTTGTACAGAAACACTACTCGTGGATTCCCCAGTCGTTCTCTAAGAGCAAGCGATGGACGTGCTGTTCTTTTGTTCTTGTTCTTTATCTGTGTTGCCTTCTTTGGTACTGGCAATGTTGCTTCTTTGAGTAGTTTTTCATTAGAAAGTGTCTATCGATTTACTACTTTGTTTGATCCTTTCTTAATGGGGGCTTTGCTTATTGTTAAGGTGTTGATCCCTTTCTTTGTAGCATCCTCTGTGCTTGGTATTCTAAGTTCAAGTGTAGAATTGGCTCCTTTCACCTTATTTTTATCAGTGATGACAGTGACTGATGTACAGACAATCAATTTTTTCTATCTAGTGACTGATTATGGAAGTTGGCTTGAGATTGGCACTTCCATTAGCCATTTCTGTATCAGTGAACTCTTTATCATCTTTACTGTTATCCTGTTCTTATTGTCTAGAGTCTTGGTTGGCCATCTTGTCTTGCCTAAATTAAACAAAGTAGTGAATAGAATGAAGCCCAAGAACGCATAGAAAATAAAGTTCTTTTTTTTATTGTAATAATTCTATTCTTTTAGATAATACATTTTCTTCTCTCTTTCTAAACAAATCTATGCTATCAGACAGTGTTTTTTCCCTTGCTTGATTCATGACTTTCCAGTTAGGTGAAGCTTGCTTCTTAAGCCAATTGAAGTCTTCTATTTGGTCATAGTAATTATGCGAAGACTTATCCCAATCAGTCTCTCTCGGATGTATATTAAAATAACTTACATTTGTGTTCCAGCAACCCACTTGAATCTCATTTGAATCTTCAATAATTGGACGACTAGTGACATGTAGCATCATATCTACATGATGTGCTTCATGCATACGGAACTTGTTTTATGTTTAATACACTTATTTCTTGTCATATGTTATACTTTTACCTGATGACATCCCACATACAAAACTGAATGAGTCAAGCCATACATAAGCACTGATCCTTCTATTTGCCCTGCAAATACAACACAATGATGTACATTCTTGATATGAATAGCAGATATATGGACACCTTCTTGCTCTAAAATGATCACACAATGCTTGATATTGGACAATAATACATCAATGCTTTTGTTTTCAGGATAACTAGTATCTTTTAAAGTAAGAACGACATTCTCTTTATCTTGAAATAAGACAGTAGCATCAGACAATAGGTCTGCATTCTCTTCTGATGGTATTGTTTCACGTTGAATAGGAGTAGGTGTTGTTTTCTTCTTCCTTGACTTGAAAGAGAACTTTGCTTTAGGTGTCAATTCTGCTTTTGTACTTTCCAGTTTTTGATTTAATTGTTTAAGTTGCTATTATAGTCTTAATCATCTTGTTATATGTTCTATTATCTATACCAAGAAGAATTGACGTTCGTCATAAGAAGGTATATAAGCAGTTGCTTTAGTCAAACTTTTTTCAAGATCGTTTATTTTCTGTAACGTGTGGTTAAAGTGAGCCGTGAGATCTACTTTAGGCACGTCTTTTGAGCGTTCAATAAGATCTTGGATCGCTTGTCTTTCTGCTCTAAACTCTAAAAAGAAGTCGTTGGCAGCTTCTGTTGCTGTTTTTTCTGTCATAAAGAGAAAGAGAGAAAGAATAAATAAATAAACTGGGTTTTGAATTCTGCGTGCTATTATGATTGTGTTCCCAAACAATGATAACGCTATCCATTCGAAAAAACACGCCAACTGATTTCTTTTTTTCTGTATTGTAAAAGCAACCAATTTCCCGTGAGTAAATGAAAATGAGGGTCACCTGGCGAACGATAACATATATTTGTTTAAGGATAAGGTCCAATCATGTTGTCTTTTATCTAAATTAGGCCTTCTTTTTTTTTCGGACCTTTATCACACAGCAGTATAAAAAGTGAGAGATCATTCCCCCTTTCTTTCAAGCGATAAGCGTAATTTTTCTCTTTCTTTTTCCTTTCTTTTTTTATAATGAAGTTTTCCTCTATCTCTTGTTCTATATGCTTATTGGCCACCATAGCTCAAGCTGCCATAGTCAATAATGGTGAATTAAGTCGCAAACAATACATTCAAGGCCTATCACGTAGTTTTGGACCTGAAGTGCCTTATCGGGAATATACAGTACCTTCTTATCAACAGCGTCAAAAGGACTACAGTGCCTTTACAATGACAGATCAACCAGAAGACATTGCTATCGCATTTGCTCAATCTGAATTGACAAACAGTGAATTTGTGGTTACAAGTGCTTACAAGTCTGATTTGAATGGTGTTACACATGTCTACTTGCGTCAGATTGTCAATGGGCTTGAAGTCTTGAACGGAGACATCAATATCAATATAGATCGTTTTGGACAAGTCATTTCTTATGGTAATTCGTTCGCAAGACCTAGTCCTAAACTCAAATCAGATGTGGATCTCTTGACGGTAAGTAAACATTTGTTTTTTTTTGGATAACTTACCCCCCTGCCTATTTGTTTACCTATAAAGCGTGTTCGAAACGGTCTTCGTGTAGTTTCAAGTTCATTCAGTCAGACAGTATTCTCTTCCCAACCTCCACAAGTGGACTATCTCTATGACATTGCTTATGAGAATGCTAATGTCATTTCTCCTACAGAAGCCATTCTGTCTTTATTGGCCTTTGTGAAGCCCTCGCTTCCTGATCCTACGGTGGTTGACCAACTTATGCCTGACCACTTGGTTATGATGAACACACTCAAGACCCAAGATACACCTGTGCTTCAATTTGAAAACGTACCTTTTGCCTTATCTCCTGTGCAAGCACGTCAGGCCTACATGCAGAACGAAAAAGGTGACTTGCAATTAGTCTGGGATTTAGAATATGAGTTGCATGATAATTGGTACAACGGTCATGTGAATGCGCATGATGGTACCATCATGGGTCTTGTTGATTGGGTATCCAGTGCTGCTGCGTATAATGTTATCCCTTTTGGTTACAATGATCCCAATGATTCTAAGCAACAATTGGTCAAGAACCCTCACGATAAATGGGCTAGTCCTGATGGCTGGCATGCTCAGGGCGCTATTTCAAAAGGTGCCAAGACATACAATGTCACGATTGGCAATAACGCTTATACACATACAAACCCTGATGGTGGGTCCAGCTGGCAAAGTAATTACCGCCCTAGTGGCCATATAGATGAAGAAGGTGATATCGTGTTTGACTATGTTGCCAACTTTGAAAAAGACGATCCTGAAGACTATGAAGATGCCGCAGTCACCAACCTCTTTTATTGGGTCAACACAGCTCATGATTTCTTTTACCGATACGGTTTTGATGAGAAGGCTGGCAACTTCCAACAAGACAACCTTGGACGTGGACGTGATAAAGATAATGGTGAAGGAGATGCTGTGATTGCAAATGCTCAAGATGGTTCAGGCAGAAACAATGCTAATTTCGCTACGCCGCCTGATGGCAAGCACGGTAAGATGCGCATGTATGTCTGGGATCAAACAAAGCCAATGCGTGATGGTGACTTTGAAAGTGGTATCGTGATTCATGAATACACACACGGTGTCTCGATTCGTTTAACAGGTGGTCCAATGAACTCAAACTGTCTCGGATGGGGTGAAGCAGGTGGTATGGGTGAAGGCTGGGGAGACTTTGTGGCCACAAGTATCCGTATGCGCAAGGAATTCACCCGTAATGTTGAATTTGGCATGGGCGATTACTCTAATGGTGGTGATGGTATTCGTAAATACAAATACTCTACTTCCAATACAACCAATCCTAGCACATACCGCATCATGGACCGCTTTGACTATTGGGGTGTCCATGCTAAAGGTGAGGTATGGGCTGAAATGCTTTATGAAGTCTATTGGAATCTAGTGGATCGTCTCGGATTCACCCCCGAATGGTTCCCTCCTGTGCCTAATGACCCTTACAAGACAGCCATGAACGAAGAAGAGCTTGAAGAAGTTCGCACACACATCACATCTTATGGCAACACGCTTGCCATGCAGCTAGTCATAGATGGTCTTAAGTTACAACCATGTAACCCTAGTTTTGTATCTGCTCGTGATGCTATCTTGGAAGCCGAAAAGCAGCTGACTGGTGGTAAATACCATTGTGATATTTACCGTGCCTTTGCCAAACGTGGTCTTGGTGTAGGTGCTAAACTTGAAAAGAGAGGTTGGATTGAGCAACGCGTTGAAAGTTATGAACTTCCTTCTCTCTGTGATTAATTTATTTTGTACAAACAATAAATGTTTATTATTATTATTATTGAGTTGTGTCCATAACTACATTACTATTGCCTGTGATGACAGAGGCAGAAGGCGAAGAAGATAACGTATTTGAAGTATTGTTGGTAGCAGAAGCATAAGCAGGTAAACTAAAATAAGTACCTACATCAGCAATGGCCGTCAAATCACCCAACATGGTCACGATTTCAGTAGAAACATAAATACTTTCAGGTAAAGATGGACAGCAAGTAGGGAAAGACTTAAAGAGATGAATATATCTTGTGTTTGTATTGTTACTTTCTTACCTTTTCGTCTTTAAAAGAAGAATGATATCGCAAAAAGATACCACAAAGGACAAATCGAACAATAAAATAGTAAAGAAAATCATCAAACATAAAACGCTTTACATTTTTATCTAAGACATAATATGAGTTGTTATTCTCTTCACTGTTGAGTCACTTACCAACACTGGCATCTGAAATGAGTAAAGCACCGATTGCTTTTTCCATAGCATCAATCTTTCGAACACATTCATCCCATTTAGACTGATCCAAATTACCGATATCAGACACAGAGCAGAAACCAAGCAAAGGTGTATGTAAGAATAAAGTAAACAAACTGCCGATTTCACTTTTATCTTGCACAGAAGAAGGGTATTCGACAGGCGACATTAAACACATCACAGGTTGATCAAATACATTTGGCATATTCTTGAATTCAATACTATTGTCACTATCAACGATCAAAAATAAAGGTTTGCGTGTGAATGGTATAAGATCAGCAGGATGCAAACAATGAGCAGAAGGTGGAACTGCTGCTACTTCAGTTGGTTGAGTGGTTGTAGAAGCCAGATTGTTGTTAGAAGCCGTAGTATTGTTAGCTAGGGTGGATGCATTGTTGCTATTGCTGTTGATATTGTTATTATTAATTATATTGAGAGAAGAAGAGGCTTGAGCAGAGGGTCCATTAGGATTTGAGGACAAGACATTGGCTGCCACATTTGTGCTAGTAGATCCTCCTGCGCCTGTTCGATCAGCGATAGAGGTCTGTCGGTTGCGTTGACTCGTTAAGACACCACCTCCATAGCCTGATATTGTTCTTTCAGGATACGAACATCCATCCGCTGAAAGATACAAAAGTAGAGCCGAGTTCTCGCTTGTGTCTTTAAAGGCAGTGGAAATATACACTAAAAGTTGACTGAGAGAAGGCTTGTATAAAAGATATTTATGTGGATTTGATCGCTTGTTCATTTTATCATTCGCGTTGTTGTTCTGGGTGTTATTGGCTGAAGAAACAGCTGCTGCTATCGATGGAACTGCTGTTGTAGTTGCTGCTGAAGCTGGAGCAGCTGCTGTGGTTGTGATTGTTGTTGCGGCTACTCCTGCTGTTGTAGTTGCTGTTGTGGTCATCGCTTTTGGATTATTACTATTCACATTGGTATTATCTTCTTTGCTAGCTGCTTCCTTTTTCTCATTCGTAGTGGTATTGTTTGTTACTGAAGGATGCATCACAAACGGCTTTCTTTCAAGAGATTGAAGCATACGATACATATCCAAGGTCAGCTCTGAGAACTTGATCTGTTTTTGATAATTACCGACTAAAATAGCTTCTTGAAGTTTCAGTTTAGGGAAATGACCTAGGTTTCGTTCAGCAATATTCGATGATAAGCGATGTTCAATTTTATCAGGCGTGCGGTCAAGATTGATAGGGACAAGCTTCTTTTCTGCTTCTGTAAATGTACTGATTTCTTCTAAAACCATTTGCCATTCTTTTGCATCGGGTGGTTTAAAGCTTTTTGTGTATTCTTCAATTAGACCTTCTAATTCAGTGATAAGTTGGCGTACATTTTCGTCCTTGTTTAACAATAAACAGACAATGATAAAACGAGCATAGTATCTCATTTTTTTAATCATCAAAGCAGAACTACAAAGTAGTTGTTAATACACTAGCAACACTTTCTAATTTCTTACTTTTTTACTTCTAGAACGTCTTTAAAGTACTGTCTTTCATGGATGGCTTCATAAAACACATAAGCTTCATACAAATAATTCGTCTCGCTCGTTCTTAAACTAAATGTATGCTCAACTTACATGCATCTATAGATATGATATACTTACTAGTAATGATAATAAAGTTGGCCAATTTTACTTGCAATTTCACCTACTTCCCAACGCTTTAATCCATAGTTGCTTTTGTCTTCAAGAATGGATCGATGCGTTTGTTGAAATTTCCATAACTTGAAGGGCTTTAGAACATGAAGAAAGGATGCAAGTAGTTACCTTTGTGTACACCTCAAATGTTTTCTCGAAATACTAGTCATAGTATAAGTTTACATGTCTCCATATAAAATAACTTACTGGTCTCCATTGACGATGGCTTCCTGTTGGTGGCAGGTCTCTTTATAGAAAAAAAACGTTGGCATAATCCTCATGTGAATGGTATTCTGTTACCTCAATCCACTAAATAAACTTTGGCTTTTTTCTAAAAGGTATTGAAATTCTTCTACTAATTTTTGATTTCGAATCGCTTCTTCGTCTGCCTCGCTATTATTCGCTGGTTCAACTACTTTGAGTGTTGCTGTAGGCTCTGCATTATTAGCTGTAGTAGCGCTTGCTGTGGTATTAATTGTAGTAGTAGAGGCGTTATGTGTAGGCATGATATTAGTTCCTGTTGCAACCGTACTTGTTGACGCGTTGTTCAATGAAGACTGCGCTTCTTTCGAAGAACTTGAATAAAGAAGCCATAGAGCGTGACCTTACCTGGGGAGTGAAGAGGCTTATTGGTCTCTTTTGAAACGAGTGTTGAGCTAGAAGTTTCTCCAGTTTGTGGTTGTGCTTGATTCATACTGCAAGTAGCTTGGAGAAGAAGAAGGAAAAAAAAAGAGTTCCTTGGTTTAAATGTTTGTGTTACATTTTGATCATCAGATATATTTTCCTGCAGTTGATGGTTATGCATAATAATTTCGGTTTTTAAAAGATGTTAAGTTTCCAATGATAGACAAACGTATTCTTGACCCAAAGATTGGATAACATGAAAGAGTGTTCTTTTCCGCTATCGTTTGCTATGTTTGATAAGTGCCTTTTTCTTTATGCAGTAAACACCGACTGTCTTAATGCGGTTAATTCTGAAATACAAGTGGAATTCATTCGTGCTCGCCTACCTAAGGAGTAATATTCAAAGAGGAGCAGTGCAAACTATTGTCTAATACTCTAAATTCATTCTTTGGTCCAACTTTTTTGCAGAAAGGCGCTTCACATAGAGATGAAAGTCTTTACAAAATAATTAGGATATATAAAAGCTGGTATGTTGAATGATGAAATCAAAAACTTAAAAGACAAATAGGCTTTTGTTCAAAATGGCATATTAAAACAAAGAAACATAGCAGAGTTTCTGAGAATAATGTTAGGTTGCTATACAATAGCCGTCCGGTTTGAAGATATTCAATCTAAGATGTTTTTATTTAAAGATGAAGAAAGATTTGGATATTCTTAAATAGAGCAATAACAATTCACTTTTTTTCCGGATACATATTTCTATTATTTAAAGAAACAATAGCAGATACCTTGCTGTTCTCATGATTTGACTAATTCCGTATGGACATTGATCAATCGTTGCCTGAAGTGATGGTGAGCCTCAAGATCAAGCTCATCAAGGGAATATCAAACATCAGATAGTTTTATGAGTTTCCCTCAATCGCTTTTTGTTGTCTTCTGTGGCATTTTTATCAATGGTATTAACAATACAATCATTTTTATCTTGATTTTCTTGAGTTGTTTTAACTTCACTTGCTTAATTACTTGGTAGCTGAGCAATCAGTTGATTGATTTTATCGAGAGGCTGAGAATAAATCGTTTTATTTAGTGGCTGTTAATAGTGCAGTCCCGTTTTGGCAATCTTCTTCGGCTCGGTTTGGATGTTTTAAAGAGTCACATCGACTGAAGAAGATTCGCCATGAATAGTCCTACTCTCAAAACCAATTCTATGGAGCACCTTTGTGAGCTAACCATCTGAGAAGGTGATCTCGCTTTCGAGGACTCTATAATTGCTTAAATCAAGCTGTCTTGCATACTTCAAGATAGATTGACGGTTAACTAGTAAGCTATTGCTATCCATATCTTCAGTGCAGTTGCGTACATGTTTATCAAGTTTAGGATAGCAAGGGCGTGTCGAGCTTTTGCTGTTCTTGACGGCATTGACATTTTTGTATAACCCATCGGCTTTTTTCAAAATGTTCGAGACAGCTTGTTGAGGAAGAAGCTCAGCCAGATTGAACTCTTTCATAGCCCATTCACCTAATTGGCTTTGAGATGTTTAGCCGGTAGTATTTTGATCAAGGAGAGCAATTTTTTGAACAATAGCGAGGCGCACACGTTTGATAGACATCTTAGTTAACAATGATTTTTTTTGTATTAGTAAATGTCAACTTTATTTTAAGGCACAGCTACTACACTTCATTAAAAAAAACAAAAGATTAAGAATCGAATTCTAGAAATTAAGCAGAGCATGAAATACATAAGTAATGTTCATATTGTTACTTGCATTAAGGGTTTATCAAAATATTTGCTGCTTGAAGTAAAGATATGACCAGAAAGAACGAAAAGGCAATATATCGATCATAAATGTTCAAGACTGAGGCTATAGTTATACTTCCAGTTGTTAAAAGGCCACATTTGTCTTGGAAACTTAAAAAGCATACAGCCTTTACACCTTGGTGTGCATAAGAAACGAAAGAATATATGTCTTGCTGATCATCTTATCGAAGTTGCCGGCACAAAACCTTCAAAATGATAAGAGTAAATTATAGACTCTATTTTTGTGTCCAGTTTTTGATTGCAAAATCAATAAAAAGGTACCTTGTACGACATAGAAAACCTTGAATGATCTAATTCACAAAGCTAATTACTTGAAGTATTCTTATTCAACCAAAGATTTCAAAATTATCTAAACTTTATGTACTAGATGTTTGCTTATTGATTTATGCATGGTTTTTTCTTAGTACGATTGATACGTTGTCTCATGATTACCAAAGTAAACTCTTTTTTTTTTGTTGGTATCTAAAGATAACTTGGGATGTTTTGAGTAATAATCATGTCGATTTGCATTTGAAAAACATTTGTCTATCAGACAAGTTCCTCTTCTAATTTCCTGTCGATATCCAAAATGGTTTATCATCAATTTCTTGATGACACTTTGTAACAAGGAGTCACATCAGCACAGAAAAGCAGTCCCTTGCATTAAAATTTTTTCTCGGAGAGTATAAAAGCTGGATTGTTTTTCATACTTTTTTGTTTTCGGTGGTTCTATATCACCCTTAAAAAACACTTTTTTTTTTTAATAAACACTTCTTCTTGAAACCATAACCCCAAAAAAAAGAAAGGAACATGTCTGTTGAACAAATGAATGAAGCCTTTGACACTATCCTCATTTTGGATTTTGGATCTCAAACATCTCACTTGATTGCTCGTCGTATTCGTGAGTTTGGCATTTACTGTGAACTCTTGCCTTGTACTCAAAAGATGGCTGAACTTCACTTCAAACCTAAGGGTATCATCTTGTCTGGTTCTCCTTACTCTGTCTACGATACTGATGCTCCCCGTGTTGACCCCGCTGTCTTTGACAGTGGTGTTCCTGTTTTGGGTATCTGTTATGGTCTTCAAGAGATGACCAACCTTATGGGTGGTAAGGTTGAAGCCTGCGATCATCGTGAATATGGTTATGCTATGTTGGACATTCATAGATTCCCTAATCATCCTTTCGCTGACAAGCTCTTTGAAGGTATTCAAGATTCTGTTGAGGTAAAGTAAAAAAAACAAAAAAAGCACTATTTATTGATATGATCTAAAGGTTTGGATGTCTCACGGTGACCAAGTCGCTGCTGCTGCTGAAAACTTCACTGTCATTGGTACCACCAAGACTGCTCCTTTCGCTGCTGTTGTCCACAATGAAAAGCCTTTCTTTGGTATTCAACTTCACCCTGAACTTTCTCACACTGCTTGTGGTAAAGACATTCTCCATAATTTTGTCTTGAACATCTGTAAGGCTCAAGCTTCTTGGACCATGGAAGAATTTGTTGAAAAGGAAATTGCCCGTATCCGTACGATTGTTGGCCCTACTGGCCGTGTCATTGGTGCTGTTTCCGGTGGTGTTGACTCCACTGTTGCTGCTAAATTGATGCACGAAGCCATTGGTGACCGTTTCCATGCTATCTTGGTCGATAACGGTGTCATGCGTTTGAATGAATGTGCCAATGTCAAGAAGATGTTAGTTGACAAGATGGGTATTAACCTCAAGATTGCTGATGCTTCTGACCTCTTCTTGGATCGTCTTAAGGGTGTCACTGATCCTGAAAAGAAGCGTAAAATCATTGGTAACACCTTCATTGAAGTTTTCGAAGCTGAAGCTGCTTTGGTCGATAAGGAATGTGGTGGTACTATTGAATACTTATTGCAAGGTACTTTATACCCTGATGTCATTGAATCTATTTCATTCAAGGGTCCTTCTGCCACTATCAAGACTCATCATAATGTCGGTGGTCTTTTGGAAGACATGAAGCTCAAGTTGATTGAACCTCTCCGTGAACTCTTCAAGGATGAAGTCCGTGCTTTAGGCAAGATTTTGGGTCTTGATGATGAATTGGTCTGGCGTCACCCCTTCCCTGGACCAGGTATTGCTATCCGTGTCTTGGGTGAAGTTACTCGTGAACAAGTTCAAATCGCTCGTTTGGCCGATAACATTTATATCGAAGAGATCAAGAAGGCAGGTTTCTACCGTCAAATTTCTCAAGCCTATGCCGCTCTTTTGCCCGTCAAAGCTGTCGGTGTTATGGGTGATAAGCGTACTTATGAACAAGTTATTGCTTTGAGAGCTGTCGAAACTACTGATTTTATGTCTGCCGATGTCATGATTGGTGCTGAATGGTTTTTGACCTTGAAGCGTATCTCTTCTAGAATTATCAATGAAGTTAAGGGTGTCAACCGTGTTGTATATGATATTAGTTCCAAGCCTCCTGCCACCATTGAATGGGAGTAAAAAAAAATTTTTTTTTTCTGTAAAAACACAAACATAGATAGATAATAAAGTTGTTGAATATAATCATTTCTTTTATTCATTGTCTTTTTTTTATGATCAAATGAGTAAATGCAATAATTAAACAGGCTTGAATTTGGCTGCAAAATAAATAATGTTGGTGGTATATTTAGATATTTTCGGATAAAGTTTTCGATAGATAAGTGTTACTTGATATGGATTGATCGGGTGGTACTTGCGTTTGTAGCAAAATAGTCAAGAGAGATTGTCCTTTTATGTTACAGGGTGATCTTTTTCTAAATTCAATCATAAAAGCTTTTTCATCAATTTGATCTTCTTGAGGTTCATCAATTGTCTCAAAGCTTCCACAATCACTGTAATCGTCATCATTATCATCATCAGATTCAATTTGATATGATTTCATTGTATTATATGTTGAATACGCTGTATCGTCATCAGACTCGTCAAACTCATCAGATTCATCAGAGTCATCATTGATAAAGAACTTGCTATTACGTTTCACTGGAAGTATAGGTTGAATAGGAGGATCAGCAGTACTACGAGTAGATACAAGGCGTTTAGGCTGGACAAAAGCTTCAGTAGATTCTTCTTTTAAACAAGTAGGTTGTGATGGTTTCTCTTTTAGTGATGTTTGGCGATACCACATTCTCCAACTTATGTTTTCTAATCGTCTTCCATTCTCTAAATTGTTTTTACATCTGGAGAATACTGTTTACATGTCAGTCAATGTTTAATGCATAAAAATAAACCTTACCAGTCCACATGTAAGACAAATTATCCACGTTCATATCTCGAAGCTTGTGTATATTAGGCGAGGCTAAAGAAAGCACAGGCAATTCAGATGTTTGAGCCATGATGGAATAAATAAAAAGAGAGAGAGAGAGAGAGAGAAAGAGAAAGAAAGAGATGCGCTATTAAATATTTGCTATCAAAAGGAATTCGGATTTGATTATCACTCTGACGGTACTACAATTTTCTTGTTACTTTCCGTTTTTTCCCTATAAAGTTCTGCTAAACAAACGCGCGATTTGAATGTTCTCTTTAACCATATACAAAAACCAGGCACACACTATCCTCTATTGTTGTCAAAACATGAGTTTGAAATTATATTCTTTTACACTAATTTCTGTCTTTCTACTATAGACTCTAACAATTCTAGTCTTTGATTATTGTTTGATGTTAAACGATTAAGAACTTGAACCTTATCTTTTCATGCATTATCTTTAAAAAACTTTTCAACGGTTGCTCTACTGGTTTGTTTGTTTTGATTCTATCCTCCCCCCCCCCAATTTTTGAGACTTTAATTCGTTTGTTGTTTGACAGTTTTGCTAATAATTCATTCAGAAAAGCCTTTTTATCAAACCAATTGTAAGATACCAGGCCTACGCCTTTCATTTATTTTTTTGAAAAAAAAACCCCTTCATTTTTGCCATTTAAACCATAAGAGTGCTTTATTCTTTAAGGTTATCTTATTTCAACATCAAGAGGCTCAACTATCTGGCTCAAGAATCACTGATTAAAGCAAAACTTTCCTTTTATGCTTGCCAAAGTTATTTCTTTTTCTGGTTTGAATTCGCCGAGTCATTAAGCAACTTCAGACCCATCAAGTAAAATAATCCTGGAGCTTGTTATTTAAGGTTCATGAACTCAGCTTTGAAAAGTTGATGAAACTTTCTAGTATTCCCTGAATAAAGGGAAAAAAAGAAGACATATCGTATCTTTAGCTCATAAAGAACGTTCTTAGATGCTGTAAAATATTTTGTAGATTCAAATGGCAATGCAGTACAAACAAAATCTAAAAAGAACCAAGAGTCAGACAATGTATTGTTTGTGCTATAGAGAACCAAAGGAAGATTTGGTCAATAGATTACAAGTGCCGCCTCTTCTCCAAGAGAACATACCATAGCGGAAATCTTGTTATCGGAAAGTTGTTGAATTGTACACGGACCTCAATCAAGCCAAATATTTCCAGTTTATTGAATTGTGAATTGTAATTGACACAGAATAACGAGGAAGAAGTCTTGTATTTTGGTTGGATAAAATCCTTTTCTTTTAAGATCAAATATTTCACAAACTAGAGTGTCTCAATTCTTGTAGTATCATTAGTGCCAGACATTACTCAAATTAAGTCAAGAAACGACTTTGAAATACTACAAAACATTTAACTGGTTTTTTCTCAAAAAAAAAAAAAATAGCTCGGTTTAGAAACCTGTTTCTCCTCTTTTGTTAGTTTGAATAAACATTTGATAAAGTTAATAATAGATAATAGCGACTGATAGATGCAAAACAATTGAATATGTATCATAACCGAATTTACTACTCTTTCCAGAACAGCCATAAGCCACTCTTTTATTGAAGACTGTTTGTTGTATTCCAGAACTATCTTGCCCCTTTACACCCTTTCTTTTTTATGCAATCGTCATAGTAGATGCATTGTGATTGGATTAATTATTTTTAAATTTTAAATGAGCAAAATTTCAATCTTTGAATTCTGTACAACAGACCATTATTATTATCATTCACATCTTTTTGCATTTTATAATTTTATTTAACTAATAATGGATTGCATGAACTAACCATAGCTTGTACTTGAATAATAGAAACTAAAATAAATTGCATCCAAATTGGCCTTGTATACGTTTAGACCAAGAAGCCTAGAGTCATTGCATTATAACTAAATATAGCCATCAAATGGCTTCAAATAAAACACAGTCGTACAATCCTTGGAGGATCGACTTGGAGCACATGTCAAGAATAAAAGTATTACAATAAGCCTAAGAAATAGTTCAGACATGTATCACATTAGGGGGAGAATTTAGGAGGGTCAACTCCAGCTAGTACAGTTTTACCAAAGTATTGCATACTATGTCGTCTGAATTAAATTAACCCTTTGATGAATGTCCAACAAGTATGACACAAAGTCTTGCTTTTTTGAAATCCGACTTTGTATGCAAAAAAGATCGCCGTGCTTTATCAGAGATAAAATGTTTGACGTTATCTAAGAAAAAACAGGCAACCTAAGATATAGTATTAAGATATTCAACGGCCAAATTCTTCTCTCTTTCTTTTTTCTTGAAAACCAAATAAACCGCAAAACTCTGAATTGCCTAAAAAAGAAGTTAATTATAGCATGATCTGGACCTTAAAGATGCCGAGACGTACATAATTAACGGTTCAGTCAATAAAAGAGAATAGACAACGTTCTGCTTCTATATTTAAATCAAAGTTGTAGTTCCGGAGAGTCCTTTTTTTCCGGGAATAATTTGGCTCTTTGTATTTGAGTAAGATGTGAGATATTCATTTATAAAATGTGCCCAAAGCAACAAGGGCATACTGAAAATTATAAAATGAATGAATTTCATTTCTAAGCATGGAAAAAGAAGAAGAGAACGTGTATCTGTAAGACAATAAGAGGCACAAAAAAAGACGATCTTTCAGCTACGCTTCTTTGCAAATCCTTTTTGTCTTACCATTTGAATTAGGACTCAATTTATTTTATAGTAGGATTCGAGAATCGAGGGAAAAAAGTATATAAGAAGGAGAACTTGATGGTCATCTTTTTTCTTTAGTTCACCTTTCCTTTCCCTTAGAAACCAGTTTTACTATCATGAAGTTTGTTACTGTTTTGTCCTTGACCCCTTTCTTGGCTGCCTTGGCTTCTGCTGCTCCTACTACTGCCACCACATCTTCCTCTAACACAACCCAAACAGCTGGTGTTTCCATCACTAACCCTGTTCTTAACGTAAGTTTCTAAACTAGCTAGCCAACTTATAACTAATAACTTCTACAGACTACTGCTGTTATGGGCTCAAACTTCACCATCCAATGGACTCAAACTGACACTACTGTCTCTAACATTGACTCTGTCTCTTTAATGGCTGGTGATGCTTCTGCATTGACTACTATCTTGGAAGATATTTTGAACAACCACTCCATTGCTGCTAGCTCTTCCTCTTACACCTGGACTGTTCCTGCTAACCTTACTGCTCGTCAAGATTATGCTTTTGCTTTCCATGGTGATAACGACCAAATCTCTTACTCTGCTTACTTCTCTATTCTTGAATCTAACTCTACCAGCACTACCAATGGTACTGAAGTTGCTGATTCTGCTGTTGATACCGCTGAAGACGATGCTGATTCTGATGATGCTTCTGATGATGCTTCTGACGATGCTTCTGATGCTGATTCTGATGATGCTTCTGATGATGCTTCTGATGATGCTTCTGATGATGCTTCTGATGATGCTTCTGATGATGCTTCTGATGATGCTTCTGACGATGCTTCTGACGATGCTTCTGACGATGCTTCTGACGATGCTTCTGATGATGCTTCTGAGGATGCTTCCGATAATTCTAGCGCTTCCGCTGACGACTCCTCCGCTTCTACTGACGACTCCTCCGCTTCTACTGACGATTCTTCCGCCTCTACTGACGATTCTTCCGCCTCTACTGACGATTCTTCCGCCTCTACTGACGATTCTTCCGCCTCTACTGACGATGTTGCTGCTGACTCTACCAACGTTGACGTGTCTGCTTAATCCTTCACATCTTATTTATAAACGCCTACTCTGATAAATAAAGTAGAAATCTCTACTTGATAGTGCATAGGCAGCGCTTTTTTTTTTTGCATAAACTCATTATATAATAAACAATTCATATCTTTTTACATGTTGTTACTCTACAAGATGCCAAGAGCTTTTTGATTATTGTTACCTAAAATATATTTAGTCTCGTTCTTTGCATCAGATGTGTTTACAATGTTTTCTGAATGCTAGGAGGAATAGCAAAACATTAAGAATATATATTGACATTTGCCTCTTCTAGATAAATGGTCAACATGCCCTCTTTTTTTGGTCCCTGTTGATTTAAAGCCAGTTAAAACCCAAAAATCTTTACTGCTTGAGAACCGAAATTTGTTTCTTCTCAACCAAAACACAATATGACTGAGTGGGAAACTATTCTAAACAAATCTTCACATACTTCACCAGTCAAGATCAGATCACCCAAGAATCACTCTGCTGAACGTGTTGATCAATACTTAAAAGGTATACTTTTTGCTTTCCTTAGTAGTTATCAACTTTTTTCTTTATTATAGCTGTATCACTACAAACAGCACGACAAGAGAACCCCACTCAAAAAGTAAGCATGAAATAATACCATAGCAACGCGCTAAAATTGTCATAGAAACCAGTGAAATCATGGATCTTTAAGAGTATCGTATGTGCACTTTTTGTCATTAGCATTTTTTCATGGCAACAGCAGGAAACTATGCTCCAATATATTCAATCACCTTATACCCTTTATCAACATGCATCAAACTTTCCTTGGGTCATAAAGACAAAGCAGGAATGGGACAATCAGTATCAAGCACGCATAGCGCCTTGTGTTGAAAAGTTAGAAGCAATCAATCACTGGATCGAGACCACAAGTGTCAAGACAGTAGTGGAAAAAAGCACTGACTATATTTATCAAGCCATGTATACATCAGACAACCGATTGCGCATATTATCTCAATATCAACAACATGTTTTACCACTATGGACGTGGATCAAAGAAGCAGTTATGGAGCTGATACAGCAATGGCATGCTCAACTCAATGAATATGTGCGCATTGGACAGAGAACAGATAGCAAAGATGCACCTATTATCCAAGACTTTATGATAGAAGATGCATTCAAGAAAACAGCAAGACGAATCTTGGACTATATTGATCAAAAGAACCAAGAAAACAAAAAAATGGGTATGCAGCAAGAAGAAGCTAAAGAAAAAGCACGCGACATTATCAACAGCATTACACAATTAACAACAACAAAAAAGAAAAGACAGGCACTTCGTCCCAAGCGTTCAAGAGTGACACGGACCTTGTAGCTTTTGAGATCCAATTGATCATGAAAACTGCAGTTGATGAGCGAGTTCGATTGGACAAGCAACTCGATTTGATTCAGTCAAAGTTAGAGACACTGGATTTAGAACAAGACACAGACTTCCTTAAGAGTGCATTGAAAGCAGAAATCGATCAATTACGAGCCACAGCTGAAGACAATGTTCGAAAATGTACTAGACTTGCTTTCAAAAACTTGGAGCAAATTGAGCAAACTAATCCTATTGTGATTGATCATATTAAACACGATATTCAAGCAGCTCAGCGTGTTGCCTTGAAAGATCTAAGACAAGTCTATAGCAAGTTATATAAGACGACACAAGATATTGATCAATTGTTTAACTAGTTCTTTGTCTCTTAAAGAAAATAGAATATTCCTTGCTTTTTAGTCATCAATAAACATATTGTTACTATTTTGACAGCTTTTTTTTTTTTTCGTAGAATGTGTAACGTAGCTTCTTTTTTTCTTTCGGCGCAAATAGAGATTTAGTAATAAGAAGCTAGACACAAAGAATAAGAAATGAATTATGTAATGCGTTTATACCAAACAACATTAGTCTATAGTGCCACAATGAGATATTTATAACAGAAAAGCATTGCATAATTCTGTTTGGAAAACTCGAAAGAGAGTGTTTTAGGACTCTTGTTACACTGAAACCAAAATCTAGACATTTTGATTAAACAGATATGCATTTCCAACTTTAATTTGCCAAGCAAAAAAACAAGAGTAAAGAAGTGAACAAGGAGATTTTGTTATACAATAAAAAGACGTAATTATCAAGTTGATATCTTCTTCATCAAGCAATAGCTTAAGAATAAGAATAAGAAAGTTACACGACAAATCAGGAACCAGTCAGATTAGTTACAGGACCCCACGGGCAACAATAGTCTATCCTGACTGGGCAGAAAATTATTTGTAGAAATAATTTACTTTGAGCATAAATAATAAGAAACACAAATCATTTAATATTTTATTCGACCTTTGTTTAGTCCTTTTGTGTTTTTTTATACAAAATATGCCTACAATCCACCCATTTTCCCTGTTAGAACTTTCCGTGTAACCTCACGTGTAGACAGGTAAATGTTGCGAAGCGTGTAACCATGAAATCAACATAAAATTAAGATTTGCACAATTAACAGGCTCGAGTTATTTATTTACTTTTCTCTCTCTTTTTCTTTCTTTCTACAAACATGCCTTCAATCTTGCTGCCCAATAAAGCACTTCAAAAATCTCCTTTACAAGGCGAATCTGTTCAATCGGCTGTTCAACTTGCTTCTTCCATCCAATATCACCATGATTCGATCAAATGTGACAACTGTGATAAAATAGCCAACTACTATATTCTGGGATTTCATTTGACCAAACAACAGCCTATGATTGTCTGCAATGCGCTTTTATTGACACTGGTTCAACAAACATCTAAATTTTTTCAACGCCATCTAGATATGTCACGTACTCGCCGCTTGCCTTGGATGTCTGTCTTGATAAATGAGATGCGTGAATTAGGAAAAAGAATCAAAGACGAGAGTCTGGAAGTAGATCGACTGGTCTTGTTGCCTATCTCTGATCAAGAGGAAGAGACAGATATTACCTCTTACTCATTAAATGAAGCCTATGGTCGTGCTATCCGTATCACACTCTATCATTGTCGTGCTAGCCTGTATGAAGATGTGGACTTATCAAAATCGATCAGTTATTACCGCAAATGTGTATCCGTGCGTCCGAGCCAATTCGAATCTCAGAAACTTCAGCATGCAGCTCGTGTTGCTCTTCAGCATCTAATTGCCGATTACACACACGACCAACGCCCGAGACTACCCTCCAGAACATCTTCTGTTTCGAGTGGAGCCTCTTCTTCTTCCATGTCTTGTGGTAACTGCGGCATAGAGAAAAGAGGCATGCCTGTTTGTTCTCGATGTAAATCTCAATCTTATTGTAGCATACGTTGTCTTAAAGCACACAAACCCATTCATGAGTGTCAATTTGTTGTATAAATATCTCCCTCTCCATTAGAATTGTGTATTCAATGATAATAAAAATAAAATTCCGATCAAGCTTTGTTTTCTAATTCTTCTTCACGTAAACCTTGTTCACTCATACGTTTAAACATCTTGAGGATAGGACTCTTGTTTCGAGGTGAATAAAGCATAGCTTGTTTTTTACGCATGGATCTAAACATTGTTCGTTTCTTTTCATCTTCATCTTGTTCTATTTCATTCAGTTGTGTACGGACTATCCATTTATCTCTGGCTGGATTTTCAATTGTCAATGGACCTTGAACTAATCGACCATTGACTAATGATTGAGACTTGAGTTGAAATAGACTTAATTTTTCATAAGGATTATAGTCAAACTTTTGTGCGTCATTTGTCTGGAAGAATTCATCGTTCACATAAGATTCTGTTTCTTCCTCTTCTTCTTCAGGCACAGCTTCAGCATATATCAACATAGAACTGCCTGATTCCCCTGGCCTTGTCTCAAATGAGAGTCGAAGTGTTTGTTGAGGATATTTTTGCGTAGCTTTGTCCAACACAGATTCAAACATGACTAATGCATTTCGAAACACTTGATCGCCTAATTTGGATGAACCGAACAAGCGAGAGTCCATTTCTTCTCGAGAGATGTATTGGAAACCAAATATTTTGCGAGTGTTATGATACGCTACTAAAATACCGTCCATATGGCCAATACGTACTTGGAAACTACATAATCAGCCTATATGTTCTGTTACACTTTGTACCCTACCTATATTTAAGGAAAGCTGATCGAATCATATCATAATATTCTCGCTCAAACGAACCATATAGACCATGCGAGCGTTTTAAACTATAACCTAAATAGTCCTATTTTGAGTTAGTGGGTGTTATTGGTTGATAGATTAACCTGCCTTGTAGTTGGCAAGATCCAATCGAACTGGCATTGCAGCCCTTGTCTTTAAATCAAATGTACCTCTCGGTAAACGAGAATCATAACAATCAAGTTGTGATCGTAACAAGAATTTACCCATCTAAGCATAACACATGAGCTGAGTATAACCACTTGTTTTTTTAACCTGCCTGCCCATAAGCATAAGATTCAGGTTGATTTCTCTCTTCTTCTGTAAGTTGGGAAGAATTCTCTTTAAGATACTTCTCAAATGATTGTGGTTCAAGTGTCAATACTTTCTCCAGAGATTTACCCTAAAACAAGTAAAATTAAAAAAAAAGAGAGAAATGCATGCTTGTTTTGTATTACCATAACAGACAATACGGACTCATCCACATCATAAGACTTGTCAACATCAATAGCATAAACACCTTCTTTCCATCTCAAATAAATCGATGCAGGTACACGGGTTCCTCGGGTAAATTGTTTGGGCTATAGAGTAAGTTATGCTTGGTTTTGTGTTTGTTTGTTTACTTCATCTTTAAATGAACTGGATAGACAGGAGGTATCAACAGGTTTGAAGTTGGACATAGCAAAGTAAAAATGAGATAATACTGCAGATACAGAAGAAGTAGAACCAACATAAGTTTTGTTCATGTCTCGAGCCATTTTTCTTAGACTCTGTGTATATGGCTTTTAGTCTTTCATTGTATTAGGATCTACTTGCCTTGTCTTTAGAAGAAGTGATATAGGACTGAAGTGCATCATAGTCAAATTCAAATGGTTGTGTGATATTCTCTAAATATGGTGTGAAATTGAAGTATTTTGTTCGAGGATCCTTTAGATAATGAACACCAGGACTATCAAATGATGAATACATGTATATCTGTATATAATAACTTACTTGAACAAGATTTTCTCTAACCCATGAGCAAGCGTAGGCACTTGTGTCTTAGCGGGTGGTTCAACACCTATTTTGCATTAATAACATACAAATACACATACACTAGGTACTTGCGTTTATAGACCAAATTCTTTGGTACTTCTTTCCATTCGCCTTCAGACACAATATTCTTCAGTCTTTGAGAAAGAGAAGGTGTCTTTCTGGACTTGTGTTTGCCTAGCTTAGATCTTCGAACAATATAGACTTCTGTCACACCGTCTTTATCACTAAAAGACTTGATAGGCTCAATACCTTGAGTCAAACTAGTTTTTGTAGAGTAAAAACGAGTTCTCTGAATAAACAAGTCTTTTATTATCACATTATGTCTGAACATGATAGAAGCAACGTAAAGCAGGTTTGCTTTGACAGTTGAACAAAAAAATAGTAAAAGCAGTGACTTGCTTATTTTGAAGCCAGGTTGCCTATTAAACAAGGGACACTTTTTTTTTCTTTTTCTATTTCTCTCCATCATGTTGCGCTCTTCCACTGCTCGCTTATGGATCCAGACTCGTTCTGCTTCTACAACAACATACAAAAAACCCGAAAAGTTTCTCCAAACTGTTGTTCTCAGTAATGGTGCCACTTATACAGTCAGAACAACTTCACCTACTCGTAATCAGATCCGTTTGACTAAAGATACACGCAATCACCCACTTTGGAACCCTGCAATGTTGAAGGAAGGTGTAACTGATGAAAGCGAACAACTCACCAAGTTCCAAAAGCGTTTTGGTGACTTGGATTTGGGTGACATCTCTTGGATCGAAAGTGATGAACAAGTTTCAGCTGCCATGAAGAAGGTGGTTGCTAGTGGTGGTACACCCAAGAAGGTGGCCGCCGCTAAGGGCAAGAAGAAATAAACAAGTAGATATTAGAGATCAACAACCGTGTAATATAGTAAAAAAAAAAAAAAAAACAATAATAAAAGAGACAGTTTATTTAGCGAAGTTGTACTTTGAATTCTTCCTGTACAACTGAACGTACTTTTTCTTGAATAGCATTGATTTCTTCATTGGTTACATTTCTATTATTGTCATATGTTGGTATAATTGTCAAATCTTTATGTTTTACTTGCCTGTCCATGGATCTATAGTTGATGCGATAACATAAACTTCTTTTGTTTGTCTTGGGATGCTTGAAATCATCAATCTAGGCAAAATAAGTATATAATGGGCAATGGCACACACACACTTACCAAATGCACATTTTCTACAATATCGCCTGCTGCACCACGTACTAATTCACAGAAATCATTTTCATTCCATTCTCCTTCAGGAAGCCAGAATGAAATGTCTTTGATACAAGGAGGGTATTTAGAAAAAGGTACAAATTTGTTGATCTTTCCAGGCGTAAATTGATCAATAAAGCGGCTATCTTCTGACCAGAACAATCTTATATCAGGAATACCAAACAAGACCATGGCTAATCGTTCAAGGCCCATACCAAAAGCCCAACCGATTTTGTCATTCAAACCTGCTTGATTCATAATCTTTTGATTTACTACACCACATCCAAGTACTTCTAGCCATTCTCCTTTGTATAGAATCTCTACTTCCCAACTAGGACTTGTGAAAGGGAAATAAGCATCGATCCATCTTACTTTAAGATCTGGTTCATCAGCAAACAAGTTTCGAATCATGGCATTGATGGAATGCTTTAAATGAGCTGAAATAAGATCCACTGCTTCGGGTGTATGGCAGTCTTGATACGGGTTTTCTGGCTTAATCAAGGTATCATCCTTCAATTCAATATTGGGTGTCTCTTTTTCTTGAATACGCTTGAGTTCCTGTTCCAATTTACTCAGGTTGTTATCTACATAAAAGAAGCCTTCTATTTGATGAAAGACGGGGTAGTGAGAAGAATCGATTTCATCACGACGATAGACATCACCACTGATCAAGAATCTGTCAGAACCAGAAGCCAAACCTTGAAGTTGATGAGCAGAAGTGTGGGCACGAAGAACAGTGTCTTTGTTGAAGTAGTAATTGTCAGATTTGGTTCGACTAGGATGATCCATAGGGATATGTAGGTCATCAAAGTTCTGCTTTGTAGTTACAACAGGACTAAATGTATTGAATGTCTCGAAATCTTTAAAGTTGGATTCGATCAACTGACGAATGATACCAATAGGATTCTTGGGCTGAAGGTACAGTTTGCGGTTGATCTTTGAAAGGACAGTAGGAGACACGTTGGTCCATTCGTCTTTAGGAATGCGCTGTCCATTTACAACAGTTTCGGTTTCTTTGATCTCAAATTCTACAAGTTTTTAGTCAAGTCATGTGGATCCATATTGTATATACCAGATGCATTTGTAGAATAGTAGCATTTTCTAGATAAGTTAAAAAAGCCGCATGCACTCGTAGTCGTATAACGACCAAGGCTAGTCTGGTGGATATGGGCAATGCGGAATGTATTTCTAAGCATTTTTCCTTAATTTGACAGCTGGAAAAGAAAAAAGAAAAGAAAAAGGCCAGGGGTTGAATTATTTGTCTTCTCTGCCCAATAGGCAATCCAATAGACCTTCTCTATCGAAAGAGTGTACAAATATAGCTGATACGTTAATTGAATCCAATATACATCAAGAGACCATATAAATTTACACAATTTTATAGCTATACAAAGGTAGTATAAAGCCTCTTCATAGCCATATAAATACTCTGAATGCCTACAAACTATGTTTGCTAACATACAGATTACCTTGGAAGTTGATTTGGACTAAAAAAAATATCTTCCTCGTCATATTATAATGCTATTTGATAGTATGTGTTCTACGGGAAAGCAAACATAAAATAAGGGAGCATTGGATTGTGATAAAAATGGGCTTTTTATTATATATAATTTAACTAGTGTATATCAATGGTCTTAAATTTAAATCATGCAAGCAAGAGTAGCGCCAAGCAAAGTCAAATATCCAGCATGGTAGGTTAAAGTATTGGCAGCGCTTTCAAAGTTACCATTACCGCCTTTGCCACCACCTTTTCCACCGTGAAGATTCGATTGAGGTTGAGCAACAGCAGATTTACAGATAAAAGCGTTTCCTTTGATGATACCATGCTTGAGTTTGTTGACGTTGTCACATGAAAATTGGTCGCTGGAAGTTTGAATGTTAAGGCCACCACGTACATCCACAAGAACAGGGAAATCTAATTCATCAAAGCCACCGGTAATATCCAGAGTACCATCGACTTGTTGAAGGGAAGCGAATGCGCTGATAGAATTAAGCTTATTATTGTTGTTGACAGAAAGAGCACCACCTAAATGGTTCAAGTGAGGCATGGATAGATTGTTAAGAAGCATGTTTTCCGTCAAAGTCAGGGTACCACCAATGTCAGAAGCAATAGGCAAGGTCAGAGATTCGAAGCTATTCGAGATAAAAGAGATATCACCACCAACTTTTTTGAGGTTCTTTAAAGAGATACCGGCCACATTTCGGAAGGTAGCGTCATGTAAGGATTCGACTTGATCCAACTAAGTAGTATTCAAGAGTCATTACATATATCTAAACAGTAGTTACTTACGTCTACTTGCATAGAAGGCGAATTAGCTGATACCAAGATATTTCCAATTTTAGTCATATTTCCAAAAGACAAGTTCTTCAAGTAGATATTGTTTGAGATTTCAATATCTTTTACAGAGTTCAACTTGATGCCATCGAATTTGGTAATAGTGGTGTCGGTAATACTGATCTTTTCAGCCTGTGATAAGCCGGTGGCAAACACAAGTTCATTCAGAGCAGGATGGACAGCGACTTCAATACCACGAAGAGCATAGACTTGCTTAATATCAATGGCGCTCAATATCTTGTTGTTGCTAAACACAATGTGGCCATTGACTCCTTGAAGTTTGGGCATGGAGAAACTCATGAGACCATCGTTGTTCTTGACAAGAATGTCACCTTCAACTAATTCGATACCATTTACTTTAAGATCAGCGACTCCAACATTATCGATGACAATATTGCCACTGTATGTTTTGCAGCTGCGAACTTGATCCAAATCATGCTGTGTAACTACTTTAAGTTCTCCTGAACATCCGGCCTCGACATGAGTTGCAAGCAAGGCTGCAGCAAACACGAACCCAAATCTAGCGTAGACGGGCAATTTCATTCTCTAATATATGAAAAAATAAGAAGAATAGTTTAACAAGAGCTTTTTTTTTTTTTTTTTTACTGTGTGGATCCTTTTTATATGATTTCCTTTGCTTCAGTTGCTATTGAAATTTATGTTTCCCCGTTGTAATAAATAAATAAATAAATGGAGCCTCTTCTTTTTGCCACAGTATGAATCAGGTGAATGATCTAGAAAAACCGCGTTTACTTTTTAGTCTGACTATCAACAATTTGGTTTATATTATCTTCCTCAATTTATCAATTAAGGACCAAAGACGTTAAGTAAGTTCATGATCGGTATCTTGCGCTTCCTCGCTACCCTCTACTATTCATACACATATACATGATTGCAAGCACTTATTTTATGCTATAGTAAACAAACATTAGCCTTGACAATGACATCAAATCATTAACTCAATGGATATATTCCGTATACTTACTATGGTGTCTACGGATTTTTTCATTTTTGGCATAACTATTTAATACCGAGGATAATATGGTCAAATCTGCTAGTAAAACTAACTTGCATCACGCATGAAATATAATATAATTTTTTATTATAAAAGTTGCTATTATACAGTACAAGATTAAGAAGAGAGAATTGATACGGTATAAACAAAATAAAAGCCATTATTCTATCATGCATATAGCTTTTAAGAAACGACAATAATGATAATATGTATAAATATATGTAAATGAGGATATGAAGTGAATTTTTTAGTACCCAATGCCAGACATGATACCATAGCCAAGAGTAAAGACTAATGCAGTACAAATTATACTGGTAGGTACACCAGTGATAATAAAGTCTTTGGTAGTTAAGTAAGGTCTTCCAGAAAGATCTTCAAGCATAATAGCGGACATATTAGGATAACCTGAAACAGGAAGACCCATACCAGCAGAACAAGCCAAACCAGCACCCATCACCAACAAGTTAGGATGAGGCACAGGCAAGTGTTGACCAACTTCTTGTACGATAGGAATAATGATCAAAGCAGCAACAGTATGAGAGACAAAGGTAGCGAATACCAAGATGAGCAAACAAAAGATAGCCAAGATAGCAATGACTTGTAAATCTTGAATACCATCCTTAATACGTACAGCAATATCTTGTAATAACCCAGATGATGTAACAGCCTTACCAAGTGCCATACCACCTTGGGCGAGGACAACAACAGACCATAAAAAGTTGTTGAGGTCATCCTTATTTAAAATACCAGTGCCAAAAAAGACAAAGAGAGGGATGGCAGCAATAATACCAGTGTCACCAATAGCATATTCAATAGAAGTTTCAGCACACCAGAGAGCAATAGTCAAGATGGTGACAAGCATAACAAAAACTTGAGTCCAAGTAATTTTTTCTCGGGTAGCCTTAATCTTGTTCAAATGAGGAGTGTCAGTACCAGGTCTGTAGACAAGCAACAAAAGACCCCAGCAAGAGAGCAAAGACAAGATGGAAATAGGCAATGCAGCAGCAAACCAGAGACCCCAACCAGGATTAGGATTCATGTATTGAATAGTAACAATGTTTTGAGGAGAAGAAATAGGAGAAGTCATACCACCAATACAACTGGAGAGAGCAATACCAAGAATCAAACAAGGTGCTACGCGGGACTTGTCAGGTAAAGTACGAAGAATAGGATCAATCAAAGAGAAGCACAAAACAGGAGTAGCAACGTTAGAAATAAACATACTAAGAAAACCAGAAACAAACATAATAGCCAACAAGACCCACATAGGGCGAGTACCAGCACGACTCAACACATGAGAGGCAAATGCCTTGGCAATACCATACTTTGAAAGAGCAGCAGCGAGAGCAAAACCACCAAGAAGCATCATAATAGTGCCACTAAACATAGAGGCAAACACTGCTTTAGAAGCAGCTTTAGCGGTCATTACAGTTCCGTCATCTTCACGCATAATTTGTAGGGGTACAATCAAGAAGGGAATCATGCAAGAAGTAGCATAAAGAGGAATAGCTTCAGTAGCCCACATGATAGCAGCAAAGATCAATAAAGCGAAACAGTAGTTTTCTTGTTTGTTGTTGAAGCAATCGACACACAATAAGATAATAAAAGCAACAATAGCAAGCAAAAAGCAACAAAGTTGACGGACTAAGCCAGTGCTTACTTTGGAATTTGTAAAGGGAATCTTGAATGTGTTTTCAACCTTGGGTTCGATGATTTTGGTACCATGGGCTTTACGTTCCTGGCGAACCATGTCTTTCCATACTGTATTTCGTTCAAATGTCACTTGGTCTCGAAGATGGCTCTTCATTTGACGAAGAGCAATATTGCGGTTACCACTACAAAAAGTGTTGGCAAAGATAGTTTCGACACGGGTAATTTGACTCTTAAGGACATCCATTGTTTCAGTCATGAAAGGTCTACTATCTTTGACCATCTTGTTGATATATTGAGACTTCAAGTTACGTTCTAGAACTTTGTCGTGCTTCTTAAGAATCTTTTCAAATGCAGTACGGTTGAGTTCAACATAGGATTCCAGTTCAGATAGTGAGATATAAAGTAAGATAAGTTGAGAGCGTAAATCACTTAGTTGTTCGACCAAGATTTGATCATGATGATCCATAGACATGCGTGATTCAAACGATTGTCGAGACTCCAAACGGGACAGACGGGAAGATTTAGAATTGCGACGGTGAGATGTAATATGGTCAAGCTTTTCTTCGGGATAGTGAAGACCATTTTTATCCGGAATAGCATTGGGGAGATGATGTGTAGAGTCAAGATTTTCCAAGGGAGAAAGACCAGTTTTGTGGAAGGTTCCTTCGTTATTGTTGTAGTTGTCAAATTGCTCCTTTGCAGACTCGGATTCAATTTGGTCAAGCATGCTATAGAGTTCGGATTCTTTTTGTGTGTAGAAACTAAATACTTTCTCCAGTTGAACGTCAAGAGCTGTCAAAAATCTTGCTTCTCCATCTTCTCTTCGTTCCAAAGCCTTTTCTGGGTCTTGTCCAGCATTCATGTCTTCTACACGTTCTTTCTCTAACTGAAAGATTAATTTCTTCAAGGTATCATAGCTACAGAAGATGAACAAATATGAGTATTTTTTCTACATTAGGCTATTTGCAATAACTCACTTGACGTAATTGTCAATCCATTCAGGCACTGCATTAAGTTGAAGCGTATGCGAGAATCTCATTCTAAATATGCGAAGTAGTAAAGGGGTAAAAGAAAGAGTGATGAAAGAAATGAAAAAAAAAACTTTTTTAGCTAAATCTTGGATTCTGTTTCTTGGTTATTTAACTAAAAAAAAATTCTTTCTGATTGAACCGGAGCCAACAAGATTCACTCCCTTGTACTTAGATTGGAAACTTGAGTGACGATCTGATTGGCCTGGGATGCTTACAAGTGCTTCCATACGACCTCACATGCATAGAATGGAAGGTTTTCATACGTGCTGTTTTTGAAAGCTTTTTTTTTCTGTCGTAAACCGAAACACAGGGTCCTCATAAAAGTTAAGGGTGGCTATTCGATAACAAGAGTAATAGACCTACTTCCTCCACTACAAGCCAGCATCCCACTTTGTAGTAGACCGTAAATAGGCTACTTTAAACAATAAAGTTTATAAATGATATTTATTTATCCATATGAGTTTATTTTTTTGAAAATGAATTAGAATGGCTCTTTTCTAGCAACCAATCAAAAGCTGCACGTGGGTCTAGCAGTGGCATTGTATGGATGTTTTCCTTCAACAATCGATTAAAATAAGATACCTTGAATTAGTAAAATAGGCCGGGTCAAAGATAATGCCAAGCATATTGAATCTACCTTTATACTTACAAAACATAAATTATGGGTATATTTTCTAGAAGTATTGATCAAATAGACTCTTCTTCGGACGAGTTTCGCCCGGTATTTTCTCCCCAGAAGAATCCTCAAAACGACAGCTTATGATTGGGAGACTTGCCTCGGCTCAGAATGAAGAGAGGAATACCCAAGCATATCTTATTCCCAGTGGGACTGAATCAGTTTATAGCTTGCAAGATATAAAACTGTCAGCCGCGGATTAAACTTTTAAATATTCTTTACTACGTAGACATTGAAACAAAACGAGTGTTTTTTCTTACCGACCTCGGAAAATGTATTCATTACAATGAATGATGCAAGGCATGATTATATTCGACAAGAGATAATTAATAAGCTGATTTGTTTCAAATGAATGCTTGAAAAAAGCATGGAGAGTAAATATTTACAACTGCTATAAGAGCCATAGATTGATGTCGTTGAATAAGAAAGATCATGTGTGCTCTTAAGACTTTGTTTGCCTTTGCTCATATGATGTGCTCAATGTGTTTGTTACAATATACAAACACGCGTCATTCAGAGTTATTTGTTTAGCCTTCTAAGTTGTATTGTTTGAACCAAGATTTACTTTCTATATTCAAGTCTGGTGAGTCAATTTTTCTTATTTGTTTATAAGTTGATCTTAATATCTACTTGTTCTTTTTAGTAAATAGTCAATCCAATTCAATCAAATTCTAATTTGATGATTTATCGATTTTTTTCTATTTTGGAAACGACTCTATATTCATTTTTTTCATTGCCCGCTTTACCAATGTTTATTATAAAAAAAAGTTTGTGTGAGTGTTTACGCATTGTGATATAGTAAAATACAGTGATCTGCGCGACATGTTAGTGCAACGATGATAAAAAATCACTTTAGTCTAAACACACACATTCTTTCTTAATCAGATAATCAACGCACCAGACAGCATAATATCAAGTGGCTTAAAATGTATGATAAGATTCATATGCTGCCCTCGTCACACATTCAGGAATAAATATTTATTATTAGTCAACGCATGTGCGATTCATCAAAACATTTTGAAAAATAAGTACGTCGTGTCTCTGAACTCATGCGCTACCACTATTCGCGATGATTTTAAATTGCTTACAAAGGACTCGTTAATTACAAACGGATTGAACAGAAGTTGTGGATAGACTGTTTATAAACTCTCCAAGTCAAAAATATGATTTGCATTTAATTACTAAATTAATTTCTGTATTTATTTGACTCGGTTCATCAAAATTGCCCTCTTGCTTTATTATACTCTCAAGTAAAATCATCACAAATTTATAAAAGCATTTAAATATACCTTTTCTCATGTCTCTTGATAACAGCGTTTTTCTCTGGTGTCTAAGAGTTGTACTGATTATAATGAAAACTTGATATTGTCATCATTAATTTTAAAAACTTTAAATTGTAACATAACAAAATAAAGTGACATAATGCGCCCAAAAAAACAAACTATTATTATTTAGACATACAATTATTTCAATAAATGATTCAAGTATATCAAAACAAATGTGCATAGAACAATGCTGTCATTATCCAATTATCAGTGTTTGTAAGCATGCTCGAAATCAATACCACATGATTCTGGTTTCTTTTTTCAAAAAAAAGAATGACCTCTTCACGCATCACATAAATAAAAAATGCACTTCTGCTTGACAAATGAACTTTTTTTAAGCTGTGTGGAACGTTCTAGATAAGCTCCTTTTGTTAGCCTTGTACTGCATCGTAATAAAGAAGGGGGGTGCTTTAACAAATAAGCGCGTTTACTAAAGCAGCAATTGTTCATGCAACACTATGATGACTACGAGTAATTCTTATGAAATTCACAGGTTGTTTTTATTTCTTCTTAGTATTGAGTTAGTATCATTCTGATTATCCAAAAGGAGCTATAGAGCTTACATTATATACTTTTTAATACCTTTATATACATTGGAAAGAAGCAATAGTTCTATCTTTAGATTCATAGCAGAAGCAGGGACTTATCAGCATGATGAACTCAACAGCTTAGCTTAGCTTACTAAAGTCCGAAGCTAAAATTATTTATAAGAAACATTGACTCAGTGTAACAAAGAAGACTCTTATTTTCTCTAACACACTAAAATGGTATATAATCGAGCTTGGTACAAATCATGGTTTTTTTCTTCCTTGAAACATTACACGATTTGCTAAGAGGATGACCTGGCGGCATCTAAATCGGCACTATGACTCTATTTATATTTATTTTAGTGTCAAATAAAACCATGAAACAAAAATTATAAGTGAAGGGCTAGAGCTATCTTTTCTCTTTCTCTTTTATGCATAGATAGAATCAGTATACAAATATGGAAGTCGAATAAATACAAGAGTCATATCTGGCTTGTAACGGAACCTTTAAGGTTTAAGAAAATGCATCCGTGTGCAGTGTAACTTGACCTGAATTTTGGGTCTGAAAAAAAAAGAAGGTACGGTTTTATTTAGAGTAAATTTGGCTATGAATATCAAGAATAACAAAAATAATAACAAAAATAATAAAAAGAATAATAAAAAAGATGATTTAGCTTCATTGATATTTGGTCATTGTCGAGAAACAAGGTTTGCGCTTGCTTTTTTTTATTGTAGACATAATGACACCAAGTGTATCGAGGTCAGTTGTGCCAGTTTATCAATTTGAAATAATACTAGAAGAGGGGATGAGGGGGCGGCCATAGGCTACAGTTATCATTGTCACTGTATCAAAATGGTAATACAAGAAACGAGGTGAGAACAACATATTCTGAATCTAAAGTAAGAGACAAACTTTCATGCAGCCTTGACTTTTGAAACTCATAATATATAAAACCAGCTTTTTACTAGAATCACTAATGTAACTTTAGACAAGAGAGCATAACTTACTGTAATCTTCTTAGTTTATTTGGTAAAATATACAAACAAGTACAACTCAATTGACTCTTAAGATTTCCAATTTGCGCACTCAAACTAGACCAACTTCTACTCTCGGCGCCTAATATGACAGCTGGCTTGTAGGAGGGAAGAAACATTCTACCAATGAAAAGAAAGCAGCTTTTTACTTTCTACGTTTAGGATTAGCATTTTTCATCACTGAACTTAGCTCATCCTTCAATGGTCTTGTATTTAAGTTTGACACTAACAATGGTGAAATGCTCCAGAAGTTCCGCGATAGTGCTAGGTTTGACTTCAACGTACCCAATGTTATATCAGGTGCTTTCTGCAGTGATGCATATGATTGCATTACTGAATTATTTTTTTCTAATACTATATCGTTGAGAATCACTTTAACCTCAAGATTAATCTTCAGGATACAACATTGATGGCTTCATCAAGCAACCTTCTTCTGTTGACTAAAGCAGAGTTTTGAGACCGCAACTCTTCAAATATGGGCTTCAAGTCTACTTTTACCTTGTTTTTACATATCTTGATTACTAGAGCCTAATATATTTGCTTGAACTTCGCGACAAAAGCTCTCAGATCATATATATACTTATCTTAGACTTCAAACCAAACAATCAATAACCCCTTATTGTTCTGATCATCTTTGAGAAAGCTTGTGTGGTTGATTTTCACTGCAGCAGTTTTCTTCTATCGATGTAGGTTTCCATTGCTACAAACAATATGAGTGCATAGACATGTTGCTTCCGCCAATACGTGCCATGTTTACTTTTAGTTAAAGCAGGCATAGTTGTGAGGGACAAGAAAAGAGAATAAATTTTGCATTAACCATCAATTCGTTTTTTTTTTTTTTTTTTTTTTTTTGCAATTGACAAACTCGTTTTTCTGTGACCGACAATAGTCACCAGCCGAACTATAATATCAACTTCAGTGTGGGATTCTAGCATTATCTAATTTTCTAAGCGGTTAGGCCACATTACACAGCTCCGGAATCTTTAGGTAGAAAAGGGGAATAATACGGGTCATCAGACCTTTTTGTGTATGTAATTCCGCTTTCCGTTTTTCTTGTTACTACCGTTTCAGTCTTATTTTTTTAAGTATAGATGGAATAGAGAAAGAGAAAGAGAGAGAGAGATTAATTTATTATTATAAACAAATGTATTGTTGTTGTTGAGGATATGGTTGAAAAAGAGTACTATATATATAAAAGATGGAAATATACAAAATAGTGATGTGGTTTTACATGTGTGTGTGAATAAATAAACGGAGATCATAAATGTTTAAGTCAGCAGTGAATTAAAAAAGCTTTTTTGTGGGTTCGGAAACAGACAAGTAATAAAGAAACGGAGATTGCCAGTTAAGTGAGTATGTCATACATAAGAGTGAATGATGGGGGAGGGGGATGAGGAATTTGGTACAAGTGGAGGAAGGAATGTGTTATTTAGAAAAGGAAAGGTGTCGTGTAAAGAGAAGGTTGGGGGAGAGAGGGATAATATATAAGAACTTTTTTTTTGATTGTCATAGATATACACATAATATATAAATGGAAAAAAGTGGTTTTTTAGGGTGATATAGGTGTTTGATCATATAGCTGTGTGATCAATCGACTAGAAAGAGTGGAAGCATTTTCTTTGTTGTTGTTGGAATAAAGTGCATTATCTGACAGTAACTTGAAGACCTATTGATTTCATGAATTAGATAAGGCAGTTCATAATTCATTTTGTTTATGCATACCTCGTTTTGAGTCAAATCTTGAAGACGAGAACGTACTTCAGAAGATGAAGATAAAGGAAAACCAGTCATGATATCGTTACTGATCTGATCTAATTTCCAATTTTGAAAAATGTGATAAGCAGAGGCCATCGCGATGCCTTTGTCACTGTAGGTAAATTTTTAATATAAGAAATTCATGTAAATCAGTTGTTTTTCGCTTACCTGACATTAGGTTCATGTGAAGCATAAACACGGCTATGATAGTCCTTGAATGTTTCTAGTGAGAAGATAGCAGAATGAGAGCCACGCTTAGCAGGAGTAAGGCCCTTAGGATATTCAGTTTCAATAGTAGCAGGAGCAGGAATACCAGGTGAAGAAGAGATAGAACCAGGGGGAGTTATCATATCATTATTAAAGTAAGAAGTATTCTTGGCTAAAGATAAAGTTTCTTCGATGGGTATGTTCACATCCAATTGACCTTCAGGAACAAACAACCAGCGTTGGTTGTCATTGTCAATAGGCTGCAAAGGGAATAAAACGAGTTTTTGAGCACCAGTTTCGGTTGTTTGAACATCTAACACCCACTCATTGCCACAGAGTGAGTAAATGTAGGATCCAGGTAATGGTCTTCCATAAGCATCAACTGCATCTTCTCGTACTGACCAAAGTTGGTTGTGTGCTTCTTCGACTGGCTTTGGAGTATACAAACAAATTTCTGTATCTTCAATCAATCTCAAGCGACCTGTTTATGTTAGCAACTGACTGACTCATCGTTTAAGAAAAAGCTACCTTTTCTGATATCAAGAACCAAACCATTTGCTTTATTGCATAAGAATTGTCCTTTCCAACACCAGAGTTCATGGTCAGACAATGTGGGTGGAGTCACCATGACTTGTGAACGAAGTAATTCATCTGTGTTTGTTGCAGCTGACACAACATTTCCAGTGCTTGTGGATCGAATATAAAACCAGCCGTTTGTTGTCATTTTTTATATTTACTGTAAGAAAGAAATAAAGAGGGAAAAGTAAAAGGATATTGAGTAGGTATAAAAAAGAAATGAAAAACAAAAATTGGAGGGGAAAGAACGAAAAGAAATCGATGGGTTTTTATATGTTTTTTATTTTTTAAGAAGCGAGAACACATCTATAAATGGTAGTTTCATGGTCCATAGAAAAAGAAAAAAAAAATATGCGTATTACATGAATTATAAATTCCGTAAAATATATTTTTTTTTTACTAAAGAAATTGATTGTTACACATACATTTCTATCATATAAAACTTGATGGTTTCTACTGGTTCTTAGTGTTGGCCAATGCTAGTCAGTCCTTGATTGGCTCGATTTATTTTATCTTTTGGTTCGATTTGCATGAAATTATCTTTATTAAGAAAGGGTATTATATATCATTCATTCATTGATTCTACAAGTGGTTTTGTTAATTTCAACAAATCATTACCCAAATTTCTAAATAAGCCTATACTTTGTGTCAATGCTTGTCAATTCTGCATTTTTGTTTACCTGTATTAGCATTGGATTCTGCAATAATTGTGATCACAAAAGGTGCCTGGTCCAATTGGATAATTTGATATTGATCATAGACACCGATGATACTTTTGTTATGTCCAAGTCCGAGCTTAGAAGCCTATTCATAAGCCAAGTTACTATTGGTTCCTTCTAGCATGACTTCATGATTTTTTCTCTCTGTGTGTATAACTTACCTGATTATTGGCTATAGCAAAAGTAGTGGGAATGATAGGTTCAGTCATGTTATCTTTTACTTTTTCTGAAGAGCCTAAAACAATAAAAATTAAGCTTCTATGGAAGAAGAAAATGGAACTTACTTTTCAAGACAATCACACCATCTCGATCAGTTACCATAGCAACCAGGAGGCCACTATAAAAAAAGCGTTGACAGGTTTCGTCGAAGTGAGATTCCATTTTCTAGATCGCTATAATAATAAAATAAAAAAAGTGGTTCTCGGTTTATTTTTTCGTGTCGAATTACTTTTTTGGGGAAGATTTCCTTTGTTTTAAAAAAGAAGTGACGTGTTATCGTTGCTTATTTATCATCCACTCAATAACAATTCCGTAGAGATAAAAAAAAAACAAAGACGGAGTTGATTGTTTTTTAAAGCTCCCATTCAAATTGATTGCATTTATTTTCATGCAAAAAACGTATTTCTAAACGATCGATCCCTTCTTGAGTGGCTTATCATGTAAAAAAAAAAGTTTTTTTTTCTGTCATTCTTTGACTTCACTTTTTTGCACTATCCTCGCTCTTTCTCTCTCTAATTATTGTAATATACTGGTGGACTTGTTATCAATGCTGGTGGTCTGCCTTTTATGGACGCTTCTCCGTTGGCTGTCGTTCAATTCATATGAGCACGAGGCCTGTTCAAATTGAGACTGTCTGGCAGATGTATAATTTATGCAAAAAGCGCAGTACTACGTCTAGCCTCCAAAGATTCTATACAAGGGGATCATTTCTACAAAACTGTGCAACTTTATTCAAAGTTTCTGATTTGTAGTCTATACAAGGCAATAATTTAATGGCCCCTTTTTTTCCTTCTCTTGGCCTTTGTTTCTCTTTCTCTTTGCACACTCTTTTTTTTCTAACAAGTCAGTTTAAGAATTTTATATACTCCTGTTTCACTTGTAACTCTATATAAATAATGTGTGCTTAACAAGTGTATCCTCCGAGTCCGATGGATCCATTGTATCACTCTATGTGGGCGTAATTTTTTTCTTTCTTTATTTTGGCCCTGAATACGATAGCTACGGAGCTTAAATCGAGTCAATGCAGTTTGCTGTAGAGTGACCCTGATGATGCATGAGCATCGACTACGTAATAAAGAGTCATGAGTGGTTGAAAATGACCAGGCTGTATATACAAATGAGAAAAAAAAAGTTCTTGTTGGGGGGGGGGGTAACCTGATCATGAAGCCAGCCTCGAACTTTTTTTTTACCCTTACGCCAGATTTAAAAATTAGAGTCAGATTTTTTTTTGTGGGCGCTAATTGTGTTCTTGTGCGAGGGCGTAAAATCGCGCACCAACACCATGATTTTTTTAAACAAAATAGCAAAAAAGGCTATATATGAAATAAAACAGAATCAGATAATAAGAACAAGAATTGATAGACTCAAAAGGTTGCATGAGTTTAATATAAAATCAAATATAAAAAAGCACGTTTTATTTGAATGTTTAATTCTAGGTCGCTCATTTTCTCTCTCTTCTCGAGATTGGATTGCTGATCTTTTTTTTTAAGAAGGTGCCATTTCAAGGCAAGTAAATCAGTAGTACCAAAAAGTTAAATTTATTTATATATCACAACAGAGTCTTAACTTTTATGGAGCTGCTTTTTGTATAGTATCACTATTCACCTTGTTACTTAATTTTTTTCCGGTCAGTTTCCGAAAAGTCAACCACTTTACTTGATATAGACAATCAGAAGAAGTCCATGTTAATACAAAAAAGACGTCGTGTCAAACATGATAAACAAACACATTGAATGACATAATCTTATGACAATAATGAGAATTTTCCCCTTTTTTGTATGCTTTAAGAACAAAGCAACAAAAACAAAAGAGAAGTTTTATAAAAAAAAAAGGTACAGAAAGAAAGAGAAAACATAAACTAAACCTTGATTCAAACTTATGTGTATCACAGACAACAGCCTTTTTTTTTTAAAATAAAAATTAAATGTATGGATAATCCTTACTTTTATCCATATAGTAACAGTCTTTCTATGGTCAAAGTAGAAAAAAAAACGTATGTTCAATCCCACATATTTTTTTTTTTAATACAGCCAACTGTTGTACAAGAATTATAATGTCTTTAAAACATTTATTTAACATGAGATTATTTTTTTACTATACTCACTAGACAGTTTAGAACTAAGAATATCATATGTGAGTAATGATTTATTCCAAATAGATATAGACCAAAATGCGTTTGAAAAGCAACAAGGTAAATACATGTGTGTATGTATGCGCGCGGTGTAAAGGATATCCAATCTCAGTTTCCCCAAAAAAGAAGTAATGAAAAAGCACCGGCCACCTATGGGGGCAATGTAATATCACTATATACACTGTTTTTTCTCGATCGATTTTAATACTCTTGTAGAACTCTACAAAATGGACCCCTCAACCTGTCATTATTGAACTTTAAAAAAAAGCAGGCTTCTTTATTTGCCTTTGGTAAATGTGCTACGAAAGTGATACGCCTTTCTTCTCATTTGTCTTACATTTGTGTTTGTGCTGCAAGCATTGTTCTGGGCTCTAGTTTTTTTTTTTTTTTTTTTACAAGTTAATAAGCATGATAAACAAGTTTCGATATACACTGACTCGAAACAAAAATTAGCACAGTTTTTTGTCATTCGAACTTTAAGAAAGGTATCATGATCCAAAAATTGTTTAATATGCCAGGATGATACTTGAACGCACTCAGTTTTTTATTTTAAGATATCGTAGTTTAGTGCTTAGTGATACAGCCTTTGACATCAATCACAACTTGGTATTGGTTGGTCATATTGTGTAGTGGTATGAATATAACGAGTTGAAGCAATTATGCAACTGACAAAATTATTCAACTATCTCCTCGTACCCGTATCAATATTTTACATAGACTGGTTAATATCTGCCACTAATTTATTCTCTGCTCTTTATCATAATCTAATGTAAGTAACTATATAAATATTATTTATGTATCTCATGATCTGCTTGATTTCTAGAATTTAATATTTTATTTTATCAATAAAGTGCACTAAACATTGATCTAATTTCCCAAATAGTCTATCTTCATTGCAAATAAAGTTTATCCTTTCTCTTTTTTTTCATAGACAGATATGGGGCTCAAAGTAGTCTAGGTCAATGGTAAATAGCGGCACTTTTTTTTTTGCCACTAAAAAATTTTTTCTTTTTAAAGTGAAGTGATTTATAAATGATGTTATGTATCACAAGTGTCTTGCCCCTGAGACATGAATAGTCATTACGATTGACGTGTTTCTTACAGAGATAATGATGCAGGAAAAAAAACGAAAAAAAAAAAGTTTGCAATACATTAATCCAAGTCTATCTGAAAATCAAGGTTTTCTGTCAAAATTCTAATCTATTTCTCATATTGCCTATATCAATCATAGCTTGTTTCCTTTCTTAAATGATTACGTATTGACAGTGGAAAACAAAACAAAACAAAAAAAAAACCAGTATTTTTGGACTTTACAAAGTTTTTTTTCTCTCTTTGTTTCTTTTACATTTTTTTGTACTTTCATGACAAAAATACGTAGAACATCATATGCTAGTCAAGGAAGCAATACTAGTGCTCGAACGAGAAAACCAACATCAAAACCAAGAGGCTCTGCTGTAGAAGATCACATTTCCTCTAGACGCACTAGTGTATTCATGACCAGTCACTTATCAGCATGTATTGAAAACAATTCTCTTATGACCGCTCTCGATCTACTTGCGATCTACAAGATCAAGACAGAAAACACATCACGTAAACTAGATCGCTTCTTTGGTGAATCAGTACCTATTGATATCTGCGTCAATGAGATTAATAATGAAGGACTAAAAGCTATATTGGGTTCAAAAATACCCTTATGTTACTTTTTGTTCTACCTTTTAGAAGAATACAATTTTGAAAATTTGGTATGTCTAATCAATACAAATAATCTCAATACTAATATCTGTTAGCTCTTTTTCTTACAAGCAGACAAGTTTGAGATAAAAAAGGATAGACAGACTGCGCTAGATATTTACAATACGTTTATTATGAACAATGCTAAATTCGAAATCAATCTGGATGATCATGTCAAACGCACAATTACACACCATATCCAACTAGACAACATAGACACATCTCTATTTACAGAAGCTAAATTATGTGTGTATGTATTACTCGAATCTTGTTTTATTCGATTTCTGCATAGTTCAGTCTATAGAGACATGTTGAAACAATGTGGTTTAGCCATGTACTATGAGGACAGTGCAAAACAAACTGCTCTAGATTACTTGAAAGGCTATCTTCAACATCAACAAAATATGGTGATAGCCTACAGTGAAAGTGATAGTCCATTAAGTGATAGTCTTGTTACCAACAGCAAAAGGCATTATGAAGCTATTCAATGTGCTATTGATCAATTTATTCAAGATGTCTTTGTATAAATGTATATATAATAAAAGATACCCCTTTCAAGAAGTTTGAGCAGATTGTTGCCAAGAAAGACGGTCATGATCACCCAATTTTCTATGTGAACGTATAAGCCCATGATGATCATAAGCATTTTTTGTTCTTACCTCGGCTTTAAAAAGTGCCAGCCCAAAAAGATAACACCTAAAAAGGTACATACACAACCCATCACAATCCAAGCCAAGCCCATAAAAGAATTTCGATCACCTAAGAATGAGGTGCTTGTAAACACAATCGATTTCGTACCACCATAAGCCGTAATATCATAATCTACCATGGATCAGCTCATTGTCGCTCTAGAGAATAGAACTTACTCAAAGTAATATTGACTTCATAAGTACCTGCTTCAAGAGTACCTTCTCTCAAAGCAGAATAAAGTTTTCTAAAAGTAGGATACCAACTTGTTCTCATCCAAACTTGGAAATGTTCATCTTCTTGAGGCTGGAAAATATTGTCTGCAGTATACCCATTAGGATAGCGTTTTTGCCAGTTGGGTGGAGGCACAAGATCTTCTGGATTCATTTGTGTGCTGGCAAGTCGTTTTTTATCAGATGGCCATGCAATATCTTTTTCACTGAAATTCATGTTGGTTGTGGTGGTACCTCCAGCAGGATTGACAAGCGTAACAACAAATGTATCTAGATTAGCATAAGTAAACCATACACAGCCTGTTGTACTTGCCATTAAACATAGAATTAGCAATAAGACCACACGGATAATAGATTTTATTGTCGGGAGCAACACCTACAGGTGAACATGAACTGGCAGCTTCTGGAGCAGAAATTACATCGCCATGAAGTTGATTGTAGCTGAGACTCTTTACATATTTACGGTGGTTTTGATAAAAGTTGGTAAGACGATAATAAAGAAAGACAGGTGTTTGTAATGAAATAGGTACAGTAAATCGAACAATACATGTGCCTGGTTCTCCTTCTGTTGTGTTGGCTATGAATCGATAGGTAGGTGCATACATCTCTGTATATATGTAATGATCAGTTACTGAGTATGATTCAATCATGCTTACGGCTTGTCCCTTCATCAGTAAACTTGTAGGAATATAAACTAGAATCCAAAGAAGCTGCTGAAGCATTTCCATCTTTGCAATGGGTATAATCTACAATAACTTCATTTACCTAACAACATGATGAAAACAAAGCGCTTTTTTCCTTTTTCTTTTCTTTTCTTACTGTCTCACTCTCATAGAGAAATAAACCACCTAACGGAGCAAAGATGATGCCTGCAACAAACAATGTTGGCAAGACAGTCTTTGGTGTTAAAAGTGGCTGCCAAGCCTTAAGACGTTGTTGTTTAAAAGCGGTGTCTAACAAATAAGTTTATGATAGGTGGAGTTAGGTATGTTCTTACTTGAAGGTCTTTTGCTTTTCTCGTCAGACATTATTATAATAAAAAAAAGAAAGAAACAAAAATAACTTAATTTAGACAAATGAGTTCCTTTATGTGACTGAAAAGTAAAGGAGAGGAAAGACATTCTATTATTATATGAGGGGGGGTATTATATCTAATCACTATCTTCTTTTCGCTTTCTTCTTTCATCTAGACTACCTCTAGGGCTATTCCTTGGACTAGCAAGTCGACTACTACTCTGTAGCCATGCAGTAGCTGGATTGTCAGAGGATAATAGAGGACCATCACTATTGACATATTCTTCTTCGTCTGATTGCTCATGTATCACAAATCCCATACGAGACCGAGATCGAGTGATATTGCCTTCGCCTGCTAGTGGGGAAGGAGAACGATCAATAGCAGTAAGGTTTGGTGTACTTCCTGCTCTTGCTGTCAAACTAGAAGAACTGTTGGTACGATTGGCCAGACCCAGCGCAGAGGATGTCCTGAAAGGCAAGACACTTGATCCTTCTACTACATCAGCCATACGGAAATTGTTAGTATGGCTATCACCACTGTATCGTTTCTTGCTCCAATACTGTTTAGAGACAACACTCGGTGTTTTGGTAGGTGTGCCCAAGAGGCGATCAGGTGTCATGGTAATGGTGATTGAATTAGACTCATTAGCAGCAACAATGTTATCATCAAATGTATCCATGTCAACAGGAATAGTACTACTGACACTCGTGTATTTGGGTCCATTTCTACCACGCAATAAACGAGAGGCCCAGTGTCGGATGGCAACAGTAGATCGTGAGACAGAATGAGTCAATGCATTCAGATACACAAGAGGATTCCAACTAGCATGACTGACAGGATCATGGCCCAAGATGCCACCATTGACTCCTGCAGACATTCGGTTGAACTGTCTCTTTCGGATACGCTTAAACATGAACCAGATCAGAACGGCACAAACAAGCATGAATAAGGCAACAGCAAATGCTGTATAGGTTGATGTCTTACTAGCATCTTGAAAGAATCCAGTGGTGCCTGTTTCTTTTGTTGAATGAGTTTCCTCAGGTGTACTATGTGGGTTTTGTGAGACACCGTCTGCTATTTCATGAGGTCCTTCATCATCTGTACTATGACCCAAGAATCCATCTTGATGATCCACAAGAGGAATCTTACTTGCTACATGTAAAAGCATAGCACCCAATGTCCAAGAGACTTGAATATCATTGATGGTATCAATACTTTGAAAAGGTGGATTCCAATTCTTTTGTTCTACACTTTCAATCGTTTGTTCTAATAAAGCTTGATCTTCAGTCAGATTATGATGACCACTTGGGTTTTCAATACGAGGAATCTCAATGCCTTCATGTAGCACATTGACAATCCAAGCTGATTTAAAACATTGCATTTGGTATCGATGCATTTCCTGTGTGCCTTGGGTCTTGTGTTCCTCCAATACGACTGCCCAGTCTCTTGCACAATAGTCTTTAGCCTTTTTTTCGTATTCGATAAAATCATAGACACCTCCTAAACCAAGAATATCGTGTGAAGAATACCAGTATTCTGAAATACCAACAAACTTATTGACAGACCAATCGATATCGGGTGTATGGACGCCATTGAATAAACAAGGCTTGGTGGGACAGTCGGCATCTTTATTTAATAAGGGCACCGTGTATTCAATGCATTGATCAAAGTTGCCTGTACCATGTAGAGCGAGTGCAACACTGGTGGAAGATGTGTCTGTGATATTCAGGTTGGTAGGGAGACAAGGATCGTCTAGATGCAGTAGATGGTGTTGGTCTAACAGGTTCTTTCCATTTGAATCAGCAAATAGCTTTTTAACTCTGTTTTCAAGGTATCGTCTACGTGCTTCATTACTTCCATACCCTAAAAAGGTGGTGACAAACACATCATAGTCTACTGTTCTACCGTCCAATGTATGGAGTGTGATACGTGTCAAGTCGTCCATGTGTTCTTGTCGTTGATGATGTTCTGGTTCAAACGCAATTTGTGCAGAGGCACCACCCATATCTAAAAAGCCAAAGGTATGGTGTTGTTCTACTGTTTCCTCCGGAGACTTTTTGTCTGTATATGCCTTAATATTACTATCAAACCCGCCCATCAGGTAATTGACAGCGACCCAACCATAGACGCCTTCCAGTTCACCAGGAATAATGCGTACATGTGTGTCACAATCACTGATAAAGAACGATGTGTGTTGGCGCATATAATTGCATGTAGCACTTAACAATGCAGTCTGTTGATCTTCTGGTAGTAAGCGCATACCTGCTGTTGCCATAAGGAAAATAGGTGTTGAAGAATGATGTTCTCGAGGTACCACTTCTTTTGCAAAATCAAGCAACATATCCAAATGCTCTCCTACTTCATTGGGCTTAGGCCCAAAAGTCGATATGCCTAACCTCTTCTTTATTAATCCTTATTGTCACGCATTCAAAACAAGTTTTACCTGGTTCTTCTCTACTTGTCCACTTTAGACCATCTTGATCGCCTCTTTCGACAATAGGTATTTTGCCTTTCAGTTCTTCAGCTGTTAAAGAAGACTTTGTAAATTCGTGGTCTTTCCAGGAATACACATATACTCTTGAACCAGAAGAACCAGCGTCTATAATGACACCATATCGTCTATTCTTTATCCATTCTCCAGGCAGAATTCGGCTTGAAGACATTGTTTTCTAAATAATTAAAAAAAAAAAAGCAATAACGGTTTGAGTAACAATCAATTAATTTTGTTTCTACCTTAATGCTTGAGAGAGAAAAGAGTGGTGAATAAAATAAATGAAGCGAAAAGGAAAAAAAGGAAAAAAAAATGTATAAACTAAATCAATAAGTTTAAAGTGAAGATGATGAACAAGATAAGGAGAAAAGAGATAGAGACAGGGAAAAGGCTTGATAATTATTATTCTTTTAAGCCCAGATTGTCATTCACAAACTTTTTTTTTATGTATTCTTCTTCTTGTTTATGTTTATATGAAAGGTTGTTAGAGAATGCCTTAGGTGATGGCTGACTATGCTTGAATATATGTATATATAAAAGAGGGGAAAAATAAACGGGAATGTCAGGGAAGAACACTGCAAAATCCAATCATGGCAACATGTAGAGGCGATTGAATATCTAATAGTGTTTTTTTTCCGGCCCATAAGATTGAAAAGGAGTCAAGACTGTCGGAACTTGGATAACATCTTGAATGGTTCGGATTGATCCACGTAGTTGTCGCAAATCTACTTACAATTAAGATAGCTATTAGCAAAATATACTGGATGAACTAATATTGTTCTTGCATTTATTAGGCCAATATGATACTCTGTTTTTCTATAGTTTGAGAATGCAAACAACAGCTTTAATACTATCATGAATGAATATGGCGAAAATAATTGAAAAAAAAAGTTGGCATGCTTCAAAGCTTGGCATAAGCAGAGTGTTCCCGAAAAAAACAAATCATCTGAGTTTTTTAATTATTTTTCCCATTTCAAGAATTAGAATGAAAAAAAAAATGGAGAAATCCAAAATAATGGACTAAAGCTATCCAAAAATGAAAAGCTATTAAAAAAGTGCGTTATTAAGGTCTGAAAATATGAACATGGCGCATCGAAAGATGTAAAGAAAGCAGTGCATTCACTACTAATATTTTGAGCTATTCTCCAAAAAACATGCTTTTCGTTTTTGCGCCCTAGTGTACATTTTTTATAGTACTTTTGCAAATCTGACACTTTGAGTGTATTTCATAAACTTAGAGGAGCAATTCGTATAAAGACATGTCATAACAAAAATGTCTCTATCGTCCACAAATCGCTAAATATTGAAAAATGAAGATTTTCTAAGGCTATCATAAGGGCAAAATGACGATTTCCCCACTTTTTTAAAACTTGCCATGTTTTTGCATAAATATGTTCTTTTATGTATGCTTCAACATAGGAAATTTGAAAAAAGGGAGCTAGAAGATAAAATTCTAAAAAATATGGCTCATTTCGATAAACATTTGCTACCTATTCCCTTTTTCCTTGTCGAAAACAACCCCCCGTAGAACTATGTAAACACAACCTGTCATTGTTTATATAGATTTCATAATAGACATGGACTTCATCGATTTTTGATGAAATGATGGTGTAACTTGTTGATCAATGACGGAAAAAGAGGGAGAGAGAGGATGGTTTAATGTCATGATTGGCTAAAGCATAATTATTGAATTCTGCCATCATTTTTATCCAATGAAAAGCTTTATTTACCAATGCACAAGTCACTTTTAAAATAATAATAAAAAAAATTGAGTATTCACCCCCAAACATCTATCTCTTTTCTTTTTCTTGCTCATACATGTCTGACATAAAGCATTTGTCCCAAAAACGATATTGGGGAGGCATTCTTGCTCTTGGGGGCGTTGTGTTTATATGGGTGTCATCATCATTTGCCATGAATGTAAATTTAATATCAAGATGAAAATTCGATTTATTCATATATTTATAGAGCTTATTTGGTGAAATGAATTACAATAAGCCCTTTCTTGTCACCTATCTCAATACGGCTACATTTTCTTTCTATCTTGTGCCATTGTTGTTCAAGCGACTTAGACAACCTAAACAGCACAACTCTATCGATGAGTCCACAAAGTAAGTCATACAATCCAGTTATGTATGTAACTAACGAATCATACTAGGTTATTATCACATCATCATAAAAATAATAACGGAATCAAGGTATTCTATCTTTTGCTTTTTAAGGCGATGAATGACAAAATTAGTAAATGTAGCACAAACTGATCATCTTTCTTTACAGTCTGCTGGTTACAATACAGCCACAGTGTCCGAGTCAACTGATGATAAGCAGAACCACAAGTTATCAACGTATGATACAATCAAACTCAGTCTAGAATTTTGTATTCTTTGGTTCTTTGCTAATTACACCACCAATTCCAGTCTTGCCTTTACTACTGTAGGCAGCAGTACCATTTTGGCCTCCATGTCAGGTAAAAAAAAAAGGGAGAAAAAATCCAAGAAAGCAGTCGAGTTAACCTAAACATAGGTTTGTTTACCTTGGGCATCGGTGCTCTTTTTAAAGTGGAACAGATGAACATGATTAAACTCTTTGCCGTCTTGATTTGCCTTGTGGGTGTGTCTCTCGTCTCTTATGCTGACAACTCACATGGTGAACTTGCTCATGATCCAATCGTTCATGTCTTGTATCGTTATCCAGTACCTGCACCTTTGATTGGTGATTTCTTAGCTTTGTTAGGTGCTATATTTTACGGATGTTATACAACACTTTTGAAATTGAGAATTGGAAGTGAAGATCGTATTGATATGCCGTTGTTTTTCGGTTTTGTTGGTGCTTTTAATGTCTTGTTGTTATGGCCAATGATACCCATTCTCAATTATATTGGTTTCGAGACATTTGAAATACCTATGAATGCTACCTTATGGACTGTCATTTTATTGAATGCTTTTGTAGGCACCTTTCTGTAAGTTCATTCATGATTGTCCATTGGGTTACTTATTCTAAATAGATCGGATTATTTATGGTTGTTATCGATGCTAATGACTTCTCCATTGGTGGTTACTTTGGGTATTTCTTTAACTGTAAGTGCACAGATGATAGATAGACAATGATGCTCATTATGCCACTTAGATTCCACTTGCTTTAATTGGCGATATCTGCTTCAAGGGATTCATACCTGGTTTCAAATATACTCTTGGTGCTTTGCTTGTCATCATTGGGTTCTTGGCAGTAAACACAAATGCAATGAAAGAAGCCAAAGAAAAGACCCAAAATGAACTTTTACAAGAACAAGCTTGAAGTCCCTTCCTCCTTACTATTTATTCATTATCATATCACATAGACCACCATTCATTCAACATGTATATTCTCCCTCTTTTGTAAATATATTCAACATTTTCTCTATCTTTTTGTCTTGTTATAAAATTGATTATAGTCTAATCTGACAACAAGACACAGGAACTGAACAGTTTCTTGTGTCGAATAGAAATTCAATGCGTCAATCAATAATTTCATATGGTACAAGAAGGATTCTTCAATTTTGGATAAAGAACGATTGGTGCTTTCATATAAAGTACTGGCTGTATCACCCAGACCTGACTTTGGTATACCAAATTGATCCACCTGTTGTTCTTCTTCCATGACTGTCAATATATTTGTAAACTTTTCTGCTTGTGTCGTAAATGCTAAGCAGGATCCCATCAATTTGTTAAATATCTAAAGAAAGAGGATGAGAAGAGCGTCAAAAAAAAAAACTTCCAATCAACATACACGGAGCAGTTTTGAATTTGTCAACATGCATTCTTTTAAACAAGTATCTAAAAAGTCTGAATGATACTGCAACACTTGATCCACGGTAGTGATTCGAGTTAAATTTGCTTCTAATCGTACCCAATTTGGCTCCAAGACTTCATTTGTCACATAATACGCAAACTGTTGTATAAATGTCAACATACGATTTCGAAGTGAATAGATACGAAACTTCCAATGCTCGCAATGCGATGACCGGGATTTCCATAAACTGTTCTTTTGATCCATCCAAACACCACATAATAAATCTTCTACATGTTTGAGGTTCAAAATATGTCGAAATAACAGTTGGTACTTTGTTAACGCTTTGCGAGAAATCACAAGGGATAGAGGAAAGGTAACAGTGTAGTCAAGACAAAGCGCTTCATAACCCGAAAGAGGTTCTCGGTTACTAGGCGGCATAGCAATGATATTCGCTAGACTTTGACTGCGTTCAAGTAGTCCAGCTGTATCTTGACGGGTTGAGGTAAAGGCTGCGTCCATACCAGAGACATTAATGATACGTAAAAGTTGATCAATCAGGCGAAGATGACTCATGGAGACCTTGACGTCTTCTTTAAATGGATCATAGGCTGCTACAGAAGATGGGTTACGTAACACAAGGTCCATCAAGGACTGGAGTCGTGTTTGTGGTATTTCGTTAGCAGGTTCTTTAAGTTCATCTTTGGCCAAATCTAAAAAGGACGTAAGGAAATCAGACTGGTCAAGGAAAAAGTAATGCTTGAGAGAACTATAAGACATGAGTGACTGAATCATAATACAACAAGTACTTGCCGTAACCGCCCTATCAACTGTTGGTCTTTGAGTAGTAAGTTAAGTAGTGCTTGATTTGCATATTTATAGGCAATTTCTAAATTCTTGATGAACCGACTTCCATCCACTGCAGCCCAGACTTCACTTCTGGTAGGTATATTGATCTGTTGTTGATCTGTTCTCTGCAAAGGGGAATCAAGCCTTAAATCCTGCACTGAAATCTCATTTTGCATTTCTTCAGGATTCGCAATCGTAACACCACACTCTCGCACCACATTGAGGAATTTCCCTGCTAATAAGATCTGATGCTTCATGGACTCGAGAAACACAGGCACTACACCTTCACGTATAGTATATCTTGTTTCCCAATAGGTGTCATTATAGTCTTCTTTCAGATTATCTTTGTTCACATTACGTTTCTCCACCACCATAAATTCATTATAAGGATCTCTGATTTCTCCATGATAGATCCATTGATGCAAAACATCAAAATAAGGCACACTCGCTTTCGAAAGTAAAGCAGTATAAATCTGTTTGCATTTGGGATTACCACTGAGTCCAATCAACCGTTCTGATAAAATGTTGAGAATTGCACCACCTTTTTGCTTTTCTGGTATATGAATTTCATCGCTGTTTTCTTCCTGAAGACCTTCAATCACAGCATCAATATCGTCTTGTTCCTGTGCTTCTGATTCATGCAGATTGGCTTTGATGGATCGAATACACATGGCTAAATCATGAACAATCTTCATGCTCTGCAGAATATCTTGAGCATAGAACCATAAGCGTTGTAAAGTGAATTCTGGCGATGTTTGAAATGCGTGTTCAAGTTGAGCTACAAAAGTAAGGTGGTCTTTGATAAACACTCGAATACCAGCACATAATGCATGATTGACTGTGCCATACTCGAATCTCGAATATTGGCTCACAAAGGCTTCTATTGACATGTAATGTGTGGCTAAAGGTAACATCTTTTCTACTAAATGCTTTAAACTTGGATCTAAATACAATGAATATCCGTATGTATATGTATATGTATTTTTTTTTTACCAAGTGTTGGATCAATGGAATAAGTAATGGCGTTCCATATATTATGTTCAAAGAGGTCAGGGTAATTTGATTGCACATCTTCCATATCAGCATTGCTTGTATCGTCTTCTTTTGATGATTGAGGATATATACATTTAATATATTCTCCAGTAACACCCTATGTATACGTTGAGTATTTATCGTAGTTTGATATAAACATACCACTAAAACATGTAATAAATCTTCAATAATAGCATATTCTTGAATTTTAACAGAGAAGTCACCTATGGTATGCTGCTGTTGAAAATTGCCTATGATATATCATGTCAATCCTTATTGTTTAAGCCCCATTTTTTTTTTTTTTTTTTTACCTAAATTATGCTGGATAGATATTGGACTTGCTTGAAAAGAAGGTATATCTGGTTCAGGAGTATCAACGTTCAATGATTCATGACGAATATTTGCAAGTTTTCGACTAATCTACACAGACATTAAAACAAAAAAAAAATAACAATATGTTACTTTATTGAGTTGGTTCTCTGAAAGCAATACACTTTTTCTTGTTGTGTTTTGTTCAAGAGAAGAAGGTGTTGCTCCTATAGTAGCTGAACGAAAAGGCCTTTCTATTCTATTAAAAGCAGGCGACTGTGTAGCAGAACGGTTGATACGCGACATAAAGAAAAACAAGAAAAAAGAAAAAAAAAACCAAGAAGCACACGCGCCATAGTCATCTATAAAACGCGCATTTCATTTAAACCCAGTTCAGAGAATACACTTCAAAAAAAAATGAATATAGATCCATGTTGTTTACATATGTGTATATATATTTAAAAAAAAAGGGGGGAAAAAGAAGAAAGAGAGAGAGAGAGAGAGGTGTATATCAATGAGAAAGAAGAGCGATGGAATTCGATTTAACCTACAAAAAAAGCATGAGCTTCAATAGCATAAAGAACAAGAACTTACAAGCACAACCACCAGCAGCGGAATTTCCTGAGCTTTCCAAATCAACACCACCACCACGAGCATTCATTCTGTTACGTCCGCGAGAGTTATCTGCGAGCTGGTCAAGAGGCATACGCTTTGCTATCGCATGGAATAATGCATTTACGTTATCAGCTGTCTTTGCTGAAGTCTCAAAGAATAATAAACCAGCTTCATCTGCATATTCTTGTGCTGTCTATGATAAATAAATAAATAAATAAAAAAATCAGTTATCAACGCTTGAACTTACCTTTGTCTCAATGGCTCTTCTTGCCTCAAGATCACTCTTATTACCTGCTAATGCAATAACAATATTGGGATCTGCTTGGCGTTGTAATTCATTCACCCAAGCCTTGGCTTTATCCAAAGAAGACTATGCATAGGAAGTTAATATGAATGTCAAAAAAGAGAGAATATCAACTTACAGCTTGTGTAATGTCATAGACAACAACAGCACAATTAGCATTACGATAGTACATTGGTGCCAAACTCTAGATGATATTTATAGAATACACATGTGTTTTTAAATTTCAATTTCAAATTTGTAATTACTATAATAATAATAATTTTACCTTGTATCTTTCTTGACCTGCTGTATCCCTAAAGAGAGCAATGAGTTTATATAGATAAGTGAGTCAACATACCAAATCTCGAATTTCACTGTCGTATTATCATCCAAAGAAATTGTCTGTGCCAAGAAAGCAGCTATAGAAAACTAAGAGTTATTATCTCCATAACAAAGAAAATCATCTCCTTATACAATAAGGAGAGAGAGAGAGAGAGAGAGGAGTGCAACTTACCACCAATAGTACTTTCTCTGTATTCATCAAAATGGTCCTTTACGAAACGCATCACCAAGCTATAGGAAATATTTAAGTCTATTTTGTTTACGATGAAATGGAAAATATTACCTTGACTTGCCTACGGCAGATTCGCCTATAACAAAAGTGTTAATCTTCTCATCTCTTTTCAACTTCTTTTTTTCTTTTTACCTAAAAGTACAAGCTTAAATTGATAAGTTTTTCCTTGTTGTGTTGACATGATATTTTTTTTTATTTTATTTTATGTTGTTTTAAACAAAAAAGAAGAAAAAGAGAGGTTTTTCCTTTTTCTTTTTTTTTGCAGCTCATTTTGTAAACACCAAGAAAGGCAATTCATATGACGTACATTTTTATTCAAGTAGATACAAGTCGAAATAATCCAAATGTGTGTTGATAAACAGGTGGTGATGTTTCTTCATCATAAGCAGGCAATTGTTCATCTAAGCTAGGTGCTCTTATGAACCTTGGCTTAGTAGATAAGGTTGTATCAGCCGTAACAACAGGGTCTCTGTAACTCACAAGACTACTCGGCACTTGTTCTCCTCGAGACATGGTACCGAAATGGAGAGGAATACAGAACAATTGCCTTTTTGTCCAAATCAAGCCATGTTTGACTTTGGCTGTCACATACAGCCTATAGTTCATATGAATATGCTTAGAAAAATCAATGTGGGTTGTCATGCCAAGCACTTCGAAATTTCGTTGGGTTGTCTGGTCCAAGTCTGGGTTAATGCGGGTTGGTAAAGGTAGGGTGATAGCAAAAGTACGAGTGCCTGCTTTTGTACGTTTGAGTCTAAAAGTCGATTGGTCTACATGACTCATGACCATGGTATCAGAGCGGAAATAAGTACCATGCGTCACATCCACTTGCCGCTTCACATAGACTTCAATATGATTCAGTACTTCAGATGGCTGTTGCTTGTTCAGTAAATGTTGAATCGATAATTCAAGTGGAATAGACCGAGTATCAAGCAAGTTATATTGACAGCCACCTGGTAGGCTGATAGTGGCTTTATAGGCGTTGGATAACCGTACTTTTTCTTGGTATAGTGCTGCTTGCTTTGATTGACTTGAGCTCAAAAAGGGCTCATAACGCAAATAGTATGGTGTTGTCTGGAAGGGTCGAATGCCAGGTCGCTCTAAACAAGCGACTAATTCAAATTCACACGATGCAAGGTGGTGTCTGAATGTGGGAGGATAATTCACCATAGGCATTTCGCACATAAATGGAAATTGATGTTCACCGGGTTCAATAATAGGCCATTGTGTCTGTATCTCATTATCGTCAGGAATGCCCCAGAGAACAGTACGGATAGCAAACAACCGTTCTCCTTTTCGTTTATGTTCTTTTCCAATCACATCACTGTGTATTTTCTCTATAAAAAAAAGAGGGTTACAGGAAGGACACATAAAATGGTGCTACCTACCTGCTCCTTTAAAGACAAGCTTCAGATATTGTGCTGCTATTGGTGTCTCTAATTTGATATTGACTGTGCCTTCAAAAATAGAACCCGGGTGACAGGTCGTTTGTTGACTGTTGCCGTCGATACGGTTCACTTTCACTGAAAACCAAATAGGTGGTTTTCTGTATTTTCTGTTTGAGATTTCTACAAATCGATAGTTATGATTGGATAACGAAGGAGCATCTCTCACATCCTGCCATGAAAGTGTCCTTTCCATTTGTAAATAGTCGGACAACAAATCATCATGATCAACAACAGACATGAAAGCGAAAGAGAATATACATAAAATAGTTATCGAATGGAATAAAGTTTATACCGGTTGAACTATGCCCGAATAAACAGAGTTTTAACCGGGAAGATAAAAACTGACGTGCTAATTCATAATGCGGTGTTATCCTATTGGCTTGGTCAATTTAGATGGAAGATCATGAATTAGATTGTAAGGCCTAAAATGTTAATTTTTGCTTAATTTTAATTTATGAGGAAGGTTCATTATAAGAAGGAATCACTTTAAAAGGATGAGGGATAAGAGCACTTGAAATATCACCCCACCATGTATCTGTACATTGTCTATACCAATCAACTATATGGATATTAGCTATTGTAAGGAAAAATAAACACACTTACTTGTCTTTAACAATCCTTGTTCAAAATTCACTTTTGGTGTCCAACCCAATTTCTCTAGTTTACTGCAGTCAATGGCATATCGTTTGTCATTAAAGGCTCTGTCCCTAACAAACTCAATATGATCATTTATTTGTTCTTCCCTGTACCCAAACAACAAGATCAATCGTTTAGCCATTTCAAGATTGGATATCTCTGAAGGCGAACCAATGTTGTATGTCTCACCAACAGAACCCTTATGGAAAATAATGTCAATCGCATCTGCCACATCAGCAGCATACAGGTATTTGCGGGAATTCTGTCCATCACCATGAATATAACATTTTTTGCCTCTTAGTAGACTGCAGACAAATTTAGATGTAATCTTTTCTGGAAATTGATAGGGTCCATAGACATTATTGGAGCGAGTGATCATGATGGGCAAACCAAATGATTTATGATAGGCTTTCACAAGGCATTCTGCAGCTGCTTTTGTTGCTGAATAAGGATTGGTGGGTGATAGAATGGTGTCTTCAGGACAATCAGGCTTTACATTCAAAATCAGCATACAACAAAAATAAAGTCCATCTTTACTTACACCATTAATGACTTCACCATATACTTCGTCTGTACTGACATGAATGAATCGTTGTATTTTATGGATCTTGGCTGCTTCTAATAATACATGCGTACCCATTACATTGTTCCTAACCATACTTTTGTTTTAGCTTGTCATTCAGCCTATTTCCTTACTTTGTGAATTCAAATGAGTCTCCAAATGAATTATCAACATGCGTTTGAGCAGCCAAATGAAATATAACATCAATTTCCTTTTCTTTTAAGAAGAAGGATATGAAATCTGCTGAAGTAATATCACCCTACACATCAATAGTCAATCAGTTATGACAACTTTTTCTCCTTGTTCACATTACTCGAACAAAATGATAATTAGGAAAATCTTCAACTGCTTTCAAGTTATGTAAAGAACCACAATAATCAAGCTTGTCAATCACAAAAATTTGATATTCTGGATACAAAACCACAAGTTTTCGAACAAGAAAAGAACCACTATACACATAGGTAAGTCAAATTCGTATAGGCGTAAATTCGTCTTTTCTTACATGAAACCAGCACCACCTGTTATTAAGATGTTTTTGACGCTACTCAAGTCACTAGCAAGTTCAGGTACTCTTTTACCAATGTCAACAAGGTCAAACTCATCTAGATTCTTGACAAGTTCAGAGTGTCTCTCCAAGTCGGGCTTGACAATGTGTTTAGAAGGTGACATGATACTACTTTTTTTTTTTAAGAAAAAAGAAAAACAAGAAAAAGAAACAGAGCTTCCTTGTTTATATACGTTTTCAAAAAGATGACTGCTTTTTTACTTTTTTTGGGTAACGCATTATTCTTGTCTTTAAAGAATCCTACCGAGAATTCAATTTTGTATAGATTTAAAGCATTTTATAAAGAAATATTGACAAGACTCAAAGAGAATTATTTTCTTCTTCTTATATGGTAACGAATTAAAGATGATTGAACAAGCATACGATGATCGGCAGCAATCAAACTGGTTCTTTTCTTAATCGTTTACATTCATAATGATTTATTTTTAATTGCCCGCATAGCTTATGTAATCCAGCTGCTTAAGTAAGCTAAATGTGCTTAAATAATCAAAAAAAGACTATGCCATAAATGATGGTGGAATGGACATGGTAATCTTGGCGTAATCTTGAGCATGCTTATGACCTTCTGCACCATGCCAAAATAAGACCCAATTACTATCCTTTAGTCTTATAAACCCATTCGATCTTTCAAAATACCTATATCATAGAAAAAGAAGGAATGAATTACAAGTATCTATAGATCTGTCTTACCATTTATTGACACCATTATCTTTACGACTTCGCCAAAGTAGTTCAGGATAATTATCACACATCCGCTTCCATAGAATATCAGTCAACCCAATCCCCTGGCTTGAAGGTGCAATCGCAAATTTGTCAAGATAAGCATGCGATCTTGAACTAGAAGGATCAGGTTTTTCATCTGTCATGATCACAGCACCTTCATAATCACCTGCAATAATGGCTCCTGCTAATACTTTATCCAGTCGACTGTAGAATGCCTCTGTATTAACCTTGCGTTGAAAACTAGCTTCTAATAAACTCGTTAATCGATTCAGGTTCAAGTCGCCTAGATCATGAAACGTATTGATCTTGATACCATGACGTAGTACCGTTGTCTTTTTTTGGTTGATCTGAGCAGCATGAGTGACAGGCAGAGAAGAAGAATACAGAGGTTTGTCTGTCACGAGATTGGTGATTAAGGCAGATGGTAAGGAAGAAGTAGGCACAATAATAGCAGAGGAAGCAGTCGGTAATTGATCAAGACAGTCTCGTATCATGGTCAAGTCTTGCATGGTGTTGGGATGACTTTGTTTCCATGTTTCATGGGTTGAAAAGGCTTTCTCGATATCTTCGTATTCTTCTTGTACATTCACTAGACTGTGCGCTGTACCAGGCAATGCATGATTGGGTATACCTCCTTCTTTATTGATGACTACAATTTTAGATGGCACAAGTTTAGGATCTACTGCTTGATTAGCCAGACGCTGTGTCAATGCCACCAGGGCTTGGTTAGCCTTGACTGGTACAAGCTGACCATCGTGTTCTGTCAAAGTAGGTACCAAGATGGGGATCTGGTTATTGTTTAATGCAGACAAAATAAAGTCAAGGTTAATTTCAATATTGCCATTCAATGATCGCTCAAGTGCAGAACCATAAATCAATCGAGCACGGCCGCCTGCTTGATCAATCGATTCAACCAATGCCATACTTTCTCTCAACATTTGTTTAACAAGTTCATTTCCAGCCGACTTTTCACTAGTCCAAGATGGATTGTCAGGTACCACAATGGAAGACAGACCTAGTTTTTGAAGTTTGTGGAGTGTATTGGCTACATTTTGCCAGTCTGATTTTTCAAATGGGCCTTCTATTTTTGTCAATGCAAGTTGATGATAAGAGGGCGCTAACAGAGCATTGACGTATTCTTTAGGCGAAGCGATGGGTTGTGACGAAAGGTCCTTAAGTGAAATGTTGGTGGATTTGGGTTCTTGAGGATCAAAGCGCTTTAAGAAATGTCGAAGTTCTCGTTTACTAGGCCCTGTACCCATTAAACTCACGAGAAGTTCCTAATCATTTTTTTTTGTTTGTCACCTTTTTTTTTGACATATGTATCCTTACTCTCACTTCTTTTTGTTCTGGATTATCCTGTCTATATGTAAATACAGTCTATTTTATAAAAACTTGACACTTACGGTTGTTGCTCTAAAACCTCTCTTACATAACTTGTGGGTCCAAACATAAAGTGAGGACCTGTTTATTCTATGCGTAATATTCATACAAGTAAAAAAAAAAAAAAAAAAAAAAAAAAAAAGATAAAAGGACGTTTTTTTCTCTTTAGTTTTGTACCCCAGGTTTTAATCATCCGAGTTATGTGTCACAATGAGTCTTTTATTTTATTTTATTTTTTTTTACATGCAAAAACAAGTGTTCTTTTTCTTATCCTCTAATTGCTTTTTTGGTGATGAGTTAGTTGGGTTTTTATTTATAACTTCATGCTGTTGTTTTGTGATTGATTTGTTTGTATCCTGTAACCTTGATCTTGCGCTCTTATCTCCTGCTTTTGCTGCTAATTGATAGTATTCTTCTGCTTTACTAAAATCCCTCGGTGTACCAAAACCACTTTCATAAAACCACCTAATTGAAAAAAAGAAGTGTGAGCCACAATTTACTAGAAATAAAATCATCTTGGAACCCTCTCTTTACCCCAGAAGTGCAAATGCATCAGGTAAATTAGCTTCGGCAGCTTTCTCACACCAAGAGAAAGCCAAATCTTCATTCACTGGTGTTGCTGCTAACCAACCAGAGACATCATTTTCTAGTCGTTCGCCCTCATCTTTATCACCTGGTCCATGACTTCCTCGATTGTTAAGACGACAGAGACCCAACATGGCTTTTGGATTTCCATTCATGGCAGCTGCTTCATAATAATCAAACGCACGAGCGAAATTCATGGATTCGCCATATAAGCCATGTTCATAAATAGAACCTAATCTGCTCTGTGCATCGTAATTATTGAAACTGGCTGCTCTTTCAAGATAGAGTATAGCAGCTTCTTTGCCACCATAAGGCTCTGTTAAAGCACTTTTTTTTTCCAAAAAAAAATTAGTTTCTATAGGTTGTATGTCTATCTTACCTTGGAAAGTCGGTTTGAGGATAATCATTTGTAAGCATCAATGCGAATGTATACAATGGTTCATGGAAATCTTGATTACAAAGCGTACATGCCTTGTGCATCAATTTGAGTCCCTCTACTAGACTTTGTTTTAACCCTAATTTGCCTTGTAACACAAGTGTAGCCATTTTCTATAGGAGCTGTCAATACTTTTTCTTTGTCAATTGTCTCAACTTGCATAAACAGCATCAACATATCCCTTGTCAGCAGAGGCTCTATAGTATTTTAATACAGTAGCTGGTTCTTGGTTTTCTTTTTCGAGATGTTTAGCTGCTGCAAACATGGATTCAGGAATACCTGCTTTAGCAGCAATTAAATGTAACTCAAACGACCTTGCCTTGTTCTTTTTAAACCCATACACTTCCAGATCCATCCATCTTGCTTCCATATAACATGCTTCTGGTACTTGTGCTTTAGCGAGTCGCTTAGTCCATTTGATTCCTTCATCTTCCAATACTTTTCGTTTCTTTAGTTGAGGTTCATTCACACCCACAGGTGCTATTTTAGGATGGTTGGTGTTGATATACGCTTGTTGCTTTAACACTATCGTCGTTGCTGTTGTGAGTTGCGTGGAGTAAGTACCACTGTTCGATATAGAATTGGATGACAAGGCATCTTCTGGTACAGGTACCACAATAAAAGGTTCTGGACGTTGTGTATCCTTTGTGCCCACTCCCCACATACTTCCGACAATTTTAGGTGGTGCGTTCACATCATTATTGGGGTAAAACGCATTGGCTGTTTCCAACAGGTATTTAGCAAACACCAATTGTGTGGTTGTGTCTCGTGTCTTTTCTGCCATTTCTCGGTACCGCTTAATGGCTGTGGGATCATGGGTTAAATGATATGACACTTTGGAATATTTGGACGTATTTTGATTTGCATAGTCCATTGCCATTTGTGTGGATGTCCTTATTGAACCTGTCTTCTCAGAATTGGCTCGTGAAGAAGTACGGGAGAGTGTGGTCTATAAGTGTATGAGAGGTATGGAAACTTGCCTTAATTTCTTACTTTGTTATCCGAGGTTACATCTTGCTTGTAACGCAGTGTATTACCTTCTAGAGAAGATGTCTTTCTTTGTGCTCGAACAGGAGGAGATGGAGGGGTGTTTCCAGTTGAAGGAAAAGAAGGAGGTGATGCAGTAAGGGGTGGAGAAATAGGCCTTTGTGTTATTAAATCTTTATTTATACTTGCTGAGTCCTCTTCGTCACTAATTTCTGCATTTATGACTCGTAAGCCTAGTTTTTGGTTTGGAAGTGTTTGTCTTCCTTCTTCAGAGGAATCAGACTCATAACCACTATTTGAAGATAAGTGCAAAGAATCTGATTTTTTTGATGATTTAAGCATATTGAAGAGAAAGAAAGAAAGAAAGAGAGAAAGAAAGAAAGAAAGAAAGAAAGAAATAGAGAGAAAAGGAAACAAAGAAAAAAAAACAAGTTTTATATGCAATTTAAGCTTTTTGTGTAATGAGATCAATCTGTTTGAGGTAAATGCTGTAATAACCGATTAATCAATTTGTCTGCTTTACATGCCATAATGATATCTTGTTCAACTAAATTAAGAGACAATCGCATACAAATATCCATTCTTCCGTTTTCCATCATCAAGGCTCTTGTTTGACCTAAAGATTCACATACTCGCATCAAATCACTGGTATTCGGTGGTTCAATATTATGCCACTTGCAAGTCTGGACATGATAGTGGGCCACATCCCCAAATTCAACTTCAGCTAAGCCTATAGCACGTGACCGATGCATACAAGCTACCAAAAAGATCTTTTGATGCAGAGAACAGGATTGAATGAAAGCAACAGAAGGCGAGGTAAACATCTCCTTAATGGCTTGGTCCACAATGCTGATTGTGACGTGTTTTTGATCTGCTAATTTGGTCTCGACAATCTCAACTGCACGTCGACAGATATCCAAGGCACGACGAGCATCACCACTGACAGCACTTACTTTACGTGCTGCAAATTCCACAGCTTCTTTGGCAAAAGCATCAATGCCTTCTAGTCTGGATTGAACAATTTGATAGAGTTGGTCATATCGATAAGCTTCAAATGTGATACGTGTCAGACCCATTCGACTCGCCACCTTATTACTCATGATACGTTCTGGTAAATCCATCGTATTGGCTATCGCAATCACAATCAGTTTCGAACGAGGACGACTGGGCCAATCAAAAAAATTGTACATAACTGTCTGTTTCTTGGTTACCAGTAAATCAAGTTCATCCATCAGCACCACAGTTGTCTTTTGATCTTGATTTTGTTTAGAGAATTTGGCTTCAAGCAACTGTAAAGCATGAGCAGCAGTATATCTCTTTTTTTGTTGATCCATGCATTCCCATAAGATACTATACGCTTGATTTGGATCTGTTAATTTCATACCATTAATTTCTACAAAATCAAATTCGGGAATTGTCTTTTCTACTTCTGCTTGATGTTGTAAGTGTCGAATGACTTCTAGTGTGGTTGCTGTCTTTCCTGTGCCTGGCACACCCGAGATATATACACAAGCACCAGTGGCTTCTTGAATGGCGCTTTCAACATAACCCATGATGGTAAAAAATTCATCTTCACGACAAGGTAATGAATCAGGCACAGAAGATACATGTAATCTTTCTCTTGCTAGTTCATAAGCTGTCATATTTGATGTATCTCGTGCATTGACTTGGCGTAAGGGTAGAACTGGAATGGCTCGGTTGACTCTATGTATAGTACGGTTGGCCAAAGAAGGCTTTCGCTTTGTAGGTGTAGTAGGTATTGCTTTCTTGACCGCTCTTTTACGGACAGAGGCTAGGTATTTTGATTTGGGCTTCTTTTCTTCCTTTTCTTCCTCCTCCATGAAATCGTCTTCATCTGACTCTGACTCTGACTCTGATTCGGGTTCAGCTTCTGATCCAGATTCATCCTGATCTGAAGAACTTTCTTCAGATGCAGAACAAGACATTTTGCGCTTCTTACTCGGTGTCGATGGTTTCTTGGTGGACGGGTGAGTTGGTTTTTTAGTTGACTTGGTTGCTGCTTTCTCGGCTTTCTTAGGCCCTGGCTTTGCTGTCACTTGCTGTTCGAGGCTTTGTTTTTCTAGCTCGTCTTCTCCATAATGAACAGGTTGACGTGTTCTTCTTTTTGATTTTATGATTTGTGATCGATCAATATCAGAAGATATAAGTTTAGATGTGTCTCTTAAAAGGTTCTTCATGTCAAAACACGTAAAAAATAAAGAAAAAAGTTTATTTTTGAAATTTGAAAGCACGTCATACGCGCGCAGTTGAACACGCGCGTTCTATTTCTCTCTTTTTCTTGTTGTTTGAATTACGATAATGACAGAAGCTGGTGATTGGTGTTTAATTGAAAGTGATCCAGGTATGATGTTTTCGTAAAATTCGGCCTAGTCTTATTCAAATAGGTGTATTTACGGAATTGATCTCTGGCATGGGTTGCCAAGGTGTTCAAATGGAAGAGATTTATAGCTTAGATCCTGAATTCACAACTGATTTAGGGTAATTTTACACATGAACAATCTGACTCTTAACCATCCATAGTCATATATATGGTCTTGTATTTTTGTTCAAATGGCAAAACAAAAAAAACCAACAGACTCCATTGCCTGAAGTAGACTATAATGCAGAGCATGTCTTTTTTGCTAATCAAGTCATCAACAACGCATGTGCAACACAAGCTATTCTGTCGATCTTGTTAAACAGAGATGATATTGAGATTGGTCAAGAATTAAGAAACTTTAAGGAATTCACAAGTGATTTCCCTCCTGATGTATGTACAGTTAAACAAGATACAGGCAAACTAATACGTGCCCAAGTTGAAAGGCATGGCTATCTCTAATAGTGATTTGATTCGTTCAGTACACAACAGTTTTGCTCGTTCAGATCCTTTCGTGAACGAAATAGTGGATACAAATGACTCTAAGGATCAAGATGTATACCATTTTATTGCTTTTACACCTATCCATGGTGCACTGTATGAATTAGATGGTTTAAGTGCAGGCCCAATCAATTTGGGTCCTTGTGATGATCATGATTGGGTACAAAAAGCAAATGAAGCAATCAAACATCGTATGGAAGGATATGGTGCTTCTGAACTTCACTTTAGTTTGATGGCATTGATCAAGGACAGAGTTGAAAAATTGGAAGAAATGATAGAGGAAACAGATGGCATCTTGTTGTCTTTGCCTGAAGATGATGTCCAGGCAAGAAACAAAGCTAACCAAGACCGTGCTATGTATGAACAAATGTTGCACCAAGAAAAAAATAAACGAGAAAAGTGGCATGTAAGTAGATTTTGTTTATTAAAATAGAATAACATATATATATACATATATATATACATACAGAGAGAAAACCTGCTAAGAAAGCATAACTTTATACCTATCATTTATAACTTGTTGCGTAATTTGGCTGAAAAAGATCAATTGGATCCACTTATATCTCAAGCTAAAGAGAAAGCAAAGACAAGACATCAACAATAAAAATATTTCTATTTCATGTTAAAAGTTGTCTGCTAAAATCCAACAAGGAAATGATTGTATTGCTCATTTTAGGTTTGATTTCCTTCTTTGAGGCGTACTACCTCTTTGACACTTATTTTGCCCTAACCGCAGCAACAATGAGCCTTTCTTTTGTGTATGGCAGAAAAGAGGGCTTAAACAAAAATTTCTGTTTTAATTCAAATATCCGTGAGCGCGTTTAGTTTTGCCTCTTTCTTTTTGTCCGCCAATTAAATAAATTGATAATGCATTTCTTAATTGTTTAGCCGTAGACATAATTTAATGTAACACGACTTTTATTACAATATTATGAATACGCCACGTTCTTATCAGTCGTTCTGGTTCCCGCCTCAATATATGGCGTATGCTTACACGGCGCTCATGTCCTTTGATGTGTATAGTGGCTTGGCCATACAAAACTTTTTTTTCATAACTATATAAACGTTCTTTGCTCAAACACCTTGTTCATTCTTCTTCCCCTTTTTGGTTCATCTATTGTATGGCACAACAATACGTGACAGTCCCAATTTCTAGGGACAATAAACACGAAACTTTCACAGTCAATGCCAGATATAGAATTATTCGTAAAGTAGGCTCTGGTGCTTATGGCACAGTCTGCTCTGCGTTTGATCAGCAATATCAACAATTTTGTGCAATCAAGAAAATGCACCGAGTATTTGACAAGAAATTAGTTACCAAACGCTGCCTCAGGGAAATGAAATTACTTCGTTTATTCAACAACCACCCTAGAATTATTCAATTGTTTGATATGGATATGATTCCTGGCCTTGAAGAAATCTATTTGGTCTTTGGTTGTATGGACGCAAGTCTTCATGACGTTATTCACTCACAACAGCCACTTGACACAGTCCATGGTCAATGGTTTTTGTATCAATTGCTGTCTGGCCTCAATTACATACATAGTGCCAACGTCATTCATCGTGATCTGAAGCCTGGTAATAAAAAAAAACAAACGTCAATGCTAGCATACTTATCCATTGATAGCCAACATTCTAGTCAACAAGGATTGTGATATTCGAATTTGTGACTTTGGTATGGCAAGAGCATTTGATCAAGCAGACACAAAGTCTTATTTGACAGAATATGTGACAACAAGATGGTATCGTGCACCAGAAATCATGGTCAGTAATCACAATTACAGTAAAGCAAGTATGTATAACCTTTATGGTGTAACCATGAGCGTGATTTATTTTTAACCTGTTCTTTTTTTATATAGTCGACATTTGGTCTGTAGGCTGTATCCTGGGTGAAATTCTAGGTCGGAAAGTCCTTTTTCAAGGCCGTGATCATGTCGATCAATTGTATAAAATTCTTGGCACTTTGGGTTTACCCAATGACATCTCATTCTGGGATCCTTCAGAAGCTGTGTCTGCACACCTAAAGAGCCTTTGTACTACTGATGGTTTACCTCCTCCTACTGAACCTGTAGACTTCAATGCACTTTTTCCTACAGCGACAGAAGAATCACTTGATTTACTAAGACAACTTTTATGCTTGGATCCAGCTAAGCGCCTTACGGTGAAAGAAGCACTCAAACACCCATTTGTTCAACCATTTTCAGATCCAGCTGAAGAATCACTGACTCCTCCTGCCGTTTTGCCCTATGAATACTATAGTTTCGAAAACAACAATAGCGACCAAGACCTGAAGTCGATGATTATACACGAATTGAAATCATTCAGGTATCAATTAGAGCAACAAGAAGCAAACTATTTGCATACAGAGGAAGGAACTTGTACAACACCTACGAAAATTAAACGCTCCTATACAACAGCTGTAGATTCACCCATACACTCATTTGCCTCACCAACACAAAAGTTAGATTATTTACCGTCGGCCACCATGAGTTTGCTAGAGCAACATTCGCCTACAACTGTTCAGTCAAAACAAAGCATTATGTACGACCCAAATCAACTTGTTGGTGAACCAGAAGAATTAGGTGAAAATGAAAACTATTTTTATCATAATGCACCTATGCCAGCTGGTGTTTCGATGGATGCTAACCGACAATTTAGAGAACCTGATAAAAGAGAAGACAGAGATGTTTTGGAACGTGTACTTAGTGAACACTGGTAGTAGTTTCTTTATTATTATTATTATTATTATTATTATTATTATGAGCCTATGAAGACCTATATGCGAATATGATACTTTTTATGCCCCCTCCCTCCTGTTTATGTTTCCAGGTAGAAATGCATTAACGAAAATCAAGAGGTGAACACAATGATTAATCATATATGTTAAACTAAAAAACAATGATATGACGATAATAAAAAAATAGCTTAAAAAAGATCAAGCCATTGCTGTGAATAGAGGTCAAAGAATTATCAGACTTCTTATGTACTACTTCCTTTTTTTTTCTTGGAGACTACTCTTTATCAAATATGTTCAAACTGGACTTTGCAGAGTAACGGCTCGAGAGGGATGGTTCATATAATTGTGGCTAGAGAGGTGGTGGTTCATAAAACTGTGGTTAACGAAAGGGCGGTCCTAAAAAATATAAAAATGCATAACTGTATTTCTATTTCTTTAATGGCGAATATTCTGTTCACTCCAAAAAGAAGTATAAATGTATACATTTTGAAAACATAGCTGCTAATAGTTTTTCAGTGTCTCTATCCTTTTTATCTTTTTTTTATTTTTATTTTTTTTTTTTTTGCGATGTTCTTTCTTTATACAAATAAATCATTTGTCTTCAATTCACATACATTTGATAAATTACTGCTTTCTTTGCATGATAAACAATACATAATATTTTTGTATTCATGAAATGGTCCCAATCACTTCTTGTTCTTTGAGGAACTGCATAATAATACGAAATTGGTTGCTTTCTGAAGTGGACAATAGAGTGGAAAGAGTGTTCTTTAGTTATTGTCCTTCTATCTGGTACTCTGCGAATTTCGGTTTGAACATGTCTAACAGAGAATGATTCTTAAGAAAGCTATACTATCAACAGTATTCTTTCAAAGTATGGATCTATTCGGATTTGTTTGCTGATAAGAGCCCTACATCATTCGATAAGCAGTGCTCAACGCGAAACATCAAGTTTTTGCTCAACAATCAAAACGAAGAAAGAATGATTTGGACGAGTGAGTGTTTTTTCGCTCTTTTTATGTTATGAAGGATAAAAATATCATTAAGTAAATGTATAATCCTTTAGTTTACCATTACTAATACACTTTATTGAAAAAATAAAGTATTCAATAAGCAAAAAATTAAATTCTAGAAATTAAGCAGAGCATAAGATATATAAATATATTTATATTGCTACTTGCATTAGGTTATAAGAAAGAGAACAGAAGAGAAGGGAGACAGACATTGGCCAGTATGAGGAAAATATTTATAAAGATTCAAGGAGGTAGTTGAATACCTCCCCTAAAGCCATGCATCTCAGCAGACCAGCGATTGATGGACAAAGTCTTTGTATCTGTATGTTATAAATTATCTGCCCCTATTGTCAACGAGATTCAAATCACTTAAGTTATGTCATAAATGAGCTGGCAAAGGTGGATGAGAATATGCAAAGTAACACCATTCGTTAGTGCCAGTGTTAAAGCTAGGTGGATGTTAGTGTGGAAACTATTATTGAATAAAAATAAATTAACACAATTGCTACATGGGTTTTCTTGGTTGAAATACCTGCAGGCAGTTTAAATTGGTTGTGAAGTAGCTTAAACAAACAGTGATTTTTTTGTAAAGCTGCATAACCTTTGACAAGCTTCGCTTATTCTAGTGATTGGCGTTTCTTTTTCCAAGAATTTGTTAAGTTTAAATTTACTCTTAACAACTGATCAGAACTGCTCAGAAGAGTACGGAGGAAGATAAACATATCAATATCCTCGAATGTGAATATATCTTCCTGTACCAACTGAGCTATGTATAGAAGCATTATCTATGACAAGATAATGTCTCTTCATTAATAGGCAATTGTCCATTTCATAAAGTGAGGCCTTCAAAAAGCTCAGATAATGTCCTGTCACTGTTCCTACGCTATAAACATTAGCTATAAGCCCAAGCTTTCTCTTTTTTATATGCTTTGTAACTCTCAAACTGACATTGATTGAATCAGTTGCAGATATTGCACCCAAAACTGATGTTGCATTCGCTTTATTTGTGAGTAATGTAGCTATTGCAGGAGCTCCCTTCTTTGACCAAGTCATGTCTCGTTTCAAATAGATATGAAAGGGTGGTTCATCAAGAAAGACGCAATTTGTCATGAAATTCAAGACAGTTTGCTGCTACTTTTGTACTCAATCGTATATTTGCTGGGTTTTTTCTTTGCTATTTCTTTCTACAGGTTGGAATTGCACCCAGTTGTCATGAGCCTATAAATGGTGCTACAAGAAACATAGCAGCAGAATGATTCTCATCAAAGTAATTTAAAAGAAACTGCTCATGCTCCAAAAATACAATGCGAGCCTGAATTTTTCTTCTCGAAAGTGCTTTCAGGGCCCTCGTAATAACATTTGACTCATCTTTGCGCTGTTCGGATATGAATACCTAATTGTCTCCAGCAGCAGACGCATCCAAGTATTTGCTAGAAAATAAACGAAAAGATTGAGTTCTGTCCTCATGAGTGTAAGATGTATAGCGTCTGCTACTGCATAGCTTCATAGCAACATATTCATTGTCCATTTCATCAATAACTGGATGTACTACGGAACTATAAGGTCTTTCTAAAGATATACTCATTGATCATCGAGTATGAACGCTTATTGTCTCAGCAACAAAAACTCCTCGTCAACAACAAGATCCATAGGCCCAACTTCATTTTCATCAATAACACGTCCTTGTCCATCTTCATGCAAAAACTGCATACTCATTCTGAGTATTTGTAAAACGAGAATAGACAACACGGAATTGCAGAAGTGTTTGTATACGATCATCATTACTTTGAGTGACAAGTAATTATTATACGAGTACATATTTTGCTTGGCAATCGGAAGTACTTTCATGTTTAGCCTGTCCATTGTTTTACAACATCTATGTTTAAGATGTGTTAGAACGGAGGTTGTAACTTATCTATATGCGGAAGAGAAAGTATATGTTTTAGATATAACATGTTCAATGCATATTTGTTATTTAGCATGTGTTTTGTAGAGTTGGTTACAAGTGTAATGCGTATCTAAGTATTGCATATCTATGTTTGTATAATACAATAGCTATTCAAAATAGTACTATTAAAACGTTTGCTGTTGAAATATCAGAAATCAACCAAACTTTTGTTTGTATAAATATAATTATTGAAAAGAAAAATATTGTCAAGACAAAAAAAACCAAAAATGTTAACAGAAAATCAAGATTTCTATTTTTGCTCCGCGTAAAGATGACCCAACGGCACTCAAGAGGCGAGTGCAATTCATCAAGAATTATATCAAACTAATATGTGTCAAGTAAACTAATAAAATAAAATCAAAAACAGGCCACTGCTATGAGTAGGTGAAAGTGAGAGAAGGATTACAGCCTTGCGCGCACTTGCTTTTCATCTGCAAGCAGCTATAAAGCAGTACGTGTTTGTTGTAGGGTAGAGTAGGCATTAAAGGGGATACTATCAAAGACAAATCTCTAGTGTGCTTTCCAATGTAAGGAACTACATACATCAATTCAATAATAACAGAAATAATACTCCCTCGGACCCAATGAGCTTATACGGTATATTACCCACAGACCATTAATAGACTTTTGACAAATCTTATTGAGAGCAAACAATAATAATATGTATTACCAAACAAAGACATGAACCTAATAAGCTAATTATGCTCGGAGAAACTGTTAATCCCAATTAAACAACACAATCTCTACTAGATGTCACTAATGAAAGGAATATTAATATCCTCACTAGATTTAAGGCAACTCACATATAAATGATCATAGTCTCTAGGGCAATGTAGACACAAATTTCCTTAAATTAAAAGATTAAAGCCCCTCTTAATCGAACCACCTACTACCTCTATAACAAGTGTTTTTTTTTGTGAACGAAATTACTATATCCAGACTTGCGAAAGGGCGGTAATGACAATGTTAATGGTTTTAAGTTCTTCTTCTGTGAGTAATCTATTTTGGAGAAGCCTAGTATAAGAAGTGCTTATATAACATCCTCTACAGTGGCTGTAGGCCATAAAAACTTGAAAATAAGATTATTCCAGAAAAACGTCTCAGGGTGGAGTTTGCAAATGGAATAAAGAGGTGAGGGGAACTTATTAGGAATTATGTAATAGAGAAGTTTTCTGGAGGATGGTTTCGAAACCAACGGCAAATACATCATATTACGAGCCACTGGCTGCAGAGACTAACTCCAAACCTCAGCCCAAAAGGCTCTAGAAATGGCTTGCAAGCGCTCCGGGGCAGATATAGTACTCTGACAATTTAACCAAAATTTCTTAGTTGACACTCTAGTGACTAATACAGTCAGAGCTGCGAGTTGTAAAGAGTCGACAAATGAAACAGTAGTATCAGAATATTTAATTAACTTGAAGTCCGCTAACATTTATGCCGACATGGCAAGTATGCCAATTGTGTACTCAAAAAAATATTTTTGAGAAAAAAATAGAAACCACTACTTTAAAATAAATCAAAATTATTTTCTACAATGACAAAAAAAAAGTAAAAAATTCTTAATTTTCTGTTTTAAATTAATAAAAAAAAGTAAAAAATTCTTAATTTTTTGTTTTAAATTAATAAAAAAAAAGCTTGTTTTTCAATTTTTCTGTTCTAAATTAATGAACAAATCTACCAAGTAGTAATATCTGTTTAAATTAAAAAAAAACAAAATCAACATCTGGTAGATTTGTTCATTAATTTAGAACAGAAAAATTGAAAAACAAGCTTTTTTTTTATTAATTTAAAACAAAAAATTAAGAATTTTTTACTTTTTTTTATTAATTTAAAACAGAAAATTAAGAATTTTTTACTTTTTTTTTGTCATTGTAGAAAATAATTTTGATTTATTTTAAAGTAGTGGTTTCTATTTTTTTCTCAAAAATATTTTTTTGAGTACACAATTGGCATACTTGCCATGTCGGCATAAATGTTAGCGGATGTTAAAATGCACATATTTTTCTGTAAATCCATTGCATTCATGAGAAGTTCCTGACATCTACGGCTACTACCGTGGCCTTTTTATAGCTCTAGCTTTAATTTGTATATAGATATCACATATTCTAGTGATCCCCTGATTTTTCGTATTTTTGATTTGTGTTGGTGTTGGTGTTGACCATACACGCCTCACTGTTGACAAGTCGTACAAGTAGTCCCGATTCATGAGAGAGGCAATCCAACTGATCTAGTCAATTATTACCTAATTGCTCTGACTACTACTTCCAGAAAAGCGCTCTAAACATGCATCAAGGAGCTTCTCCAAGGCCAAGAGTTGCCCTTAGACACCGCTTAAGATAGCTTGAGAGAATATAAAAGTGCCTTTGACCAAGCTCTTTGTCTTTTAGAGATTTGTGGATTGTTTCCTCACAAAGATACTCAAGACTAACTTCTCTTTACTTAATTAAAGTACCAAATGGGCCTATATACATTCGCTTTTATCCGACATCTAATCAAATGCTTTCATATCTTCTCTGACTACAAACCCATGCCGGCACAATATTAGATCAACACTCTCCTCTCTATTCCTTTTCTGCTGTTGTTTTCTTAAGGTATTTTTAGCTTAGTACAGTCATTTTTATGAATTGGTTGAGTCCGAGCAGTCAAAGGCCATATTAGGCCATGTGTTCAAAAGGATCTTTTCTGTACAATTAATAAATTAACAAACTTCGATTATAAAGTTGACAAAATCAATATCAATGCGCAAGTATGCTATCTGTGTCAACAGAGGAACATTTCTAGAAAATATAATTGTTTTTAGGGTAGAAAATACACTCTTGCCACAGCGTAAGCGATTGCATTTTTTTTCTATATTTGAGTGAAAATTTGACCAAGATTTTTCTTCAATGAGTGAGGAATTCTTATACTTTTGATGGAAATTTTCTTCTATCGCTTACGCTGTGATGTCTTTAATTTTAAAAGAATAAAATTAAAATTAGAAAAATGAAAAAAAAAAAAAAAATGGAGTTAAAATGATAAAAAAGAAAAAACGACTACATACAAACACTTGTTTCACTGAAGAGCAAGAAATTGAATGTGCTTCTATGCCAAGTAACCAATATACCATCTCTCACCTTTGAAGAAAGCATAAAGACATGAAATTCAAGTCCAACTATCATCAAGCGATCTGAACACAACATTGCTCAATAATCAACTTTAACAATGCCTTAAACCTAAAGGATGCCAAGGTATTCAAAAATAGAAGAATGAGAGAATTGTTATAAATAGTTTAGAAGCTATGCTAAGCCAATTCAATAAGGTCGTGTCTAAAGATGAGAATGACAGTTTGATTGAAGAAAATTACTACGAAGACATTATACTAGGTACACAAAGAAGTCCACGTAAAAATAGTCCAGATTTTGATGACATCCCATATGAGATACTCAATATTGTTATTAACCAACTGAGTTGCTGAGATATCATAACATACGTTTACAATAATGCTATCAAACTAAGAAAGTCATTAATATCATGGTAGTAAGCGTGTGTTGTATTGCTACCAAAAAAAGAAGACTCACCAGACTTAGGAAATTGAAGGCCAATCAAACTGATAAGTACAGACTGTAAAGTTTTCACCAGGCTAATAAATGCAAGAATACTAGAAATTGCCAATCGGCTTATTACCAAATTCCAAATTGAATTTGTGTTAGGGTACTGCATCGGAGACCAAGATTCGACACTTAGAATGATAATCGACAATACCAAAATGACCAAAGCAGGAAACAACAAAGTATTTGAAGAATATGTTGGAGTGATGCTTGATAATAAAAAGGCTTATGACAGAGATTATCCACACTGTCTTGCACAAATACTATTGAAGATTGGCTTTCATAATCAATTCGTTAGATTCATACATAATTTTCTCTTTGACAATGAAATATTTATCATCATGAATGGGTCTCTATCCGATCTAGTGAAACAGCAAAGAGGACCAAGGCAAGGAGATTCTATGCCACCAGCACTTTTCAATCTTGCTATAGATCCATTCTTTCTATCAATTATCAATCATAAAAACATCTCTGGATATTCAGTCTAAGCTACCAAATCATTAGATCAAACAACTGTTCAACTTACTTCACTACCACCTGCCAAGATCATAGCGTATGCAGATGAAATCATCATATCTGTTAAATCTAAATCAGAATATATAAAGATGGAAGAATACTTCAAGACATACAGTCAAGTCTCAAGCACGAAGACAAACTATGAAAAATCCATAGACTTCACACTATATGGAGGTAAAGAGGATATATTTTTTGGGGTGAGATTAAAGCCATACATTCAAAAATGTATGAAGTGATACGACTATAGCAATGCTGACTATATCAAATACCTGAGTCATCTAATATACGTAACAAAATAACCGAGAGATGATTTTATAGCTGAAATGACCGGAAGAGTCAGAGCTCAAGTGTCTTTTTTAAAATGAGAAACATTTCCATGTACTGTAGAACAAATGTAGCCACCACAATCATACTCAAAAAGTGTAGCATGTATTCAAACTGACACCACTACCAAAAGCTGTATTTTCAACCTTAAACTCAATTATCTACCAGTGTATTGTCGATAAGAAGAAATCGCAAGTTAACAGATATGTCTTCTATCTGCCTAGAACTACTAAACGCGTTTGCTTAACAAGGACCTCTACTTAACTATGAGCAGCAGAAATGAATTCGAAAGTACCTATATGCTATGATGATGTACACCCTTCAAGTGAAAACCAACAACCCAAGTCTCAAGCCTATTATGCTCTTTCTTCATTCTATATACAGAACATCCCTGAGCAAGAATAGTGTCTTTGGAACGATCTTTGAAGCAATGGATGTATTAGCAAAGCATTGTAGACTATAAAAAAAGCGAAGCCTTAATGTACTATAAATGCACGATTCCACTTTGGAATTAAGAAGTACACCACTTGGAATCAACGGACTTTAATATTGGCACTCAAATACTAATCGTGATGAACTGCTCATGATGCCAACCGGAACTAGAAAACACTTGATGCAATGTGCCTATTATTTCACTATTCAGTGATGCTTTTAAAGAACTAGTAGATAGTCTTATACTTGTGTTAGTTTCAATGCTTGAGAATGACAATTCTTCTCTTTATATGTGGCTGACGCTTTCCAAGTACTGAATTATGTATCTATAGTGCAATGGCTATTTAGAGATTAATATGTTGTTGTTTAGTGATCTAGTCAGCTCAAAACTGCATTACAGAACCCTGGTAGCCACTTGATCTAAGTACGGTTACCATTAGAGTTTTTTTCCATGCTGGGTTGCGGCAAATATAGGTCGAACTTTATTTCCCTGTTTCAGTCAACTAAACTTAAATTAGACCTTCTTGTCTTACAGTGCACAGACATTAGCTTGTCTATTTCAGATAACAATAAGAATTCCTTTGTCACTAGACTGTAAAAACTTAATATCCTAAGGCCAACGCCTATCTTGTGTCTCAATCAACAGCAGTACTTGAATGCGTATAAACCAAAATCCAAGATAATTTGACATGATAGTAAATTAGAATAGGTCTTCTTTATTAATTCATACACTATTTAGATCATTTTCTCACTTTTTTTTTATTAAAAATAAGCACTATTTTATTTATTTAATACATATCATTATACAATTAATTACAATCCCATTTCCCTTAATTCATTAATCATCACAGCTGTTTCTTCTTCTGTCAGACAATGTGTCTTTAACTTCTCTGAATGTTCTGTTGCTTTGGCTATATTTTTAAGCCTTTGATTAGCTGCTTTTGCTTGCCAGCTCTTTCTGTTATCAGATATAGACAGAGAAGTAGATCTCTTATGTTTCTTTCCAATGCCTGTCTTTTCATTCTTGAGTGTCTTTCGTAGTAATCTATCCAGTGTTTGTGCATGTTCTAATGGATTCATTGTTTTCTCTACTAAGCGTTCCAGTGAAGCATTTAATTTCTGAGAAAATAGCATGTCAAGCATAGGTTGCGCTTGCGGCGAAGGTGGTGGTGCTTTAATATCAAACTCTTCATTTGAACTTGAAGATAGTCTTCTACAGTCTATCGCTGTTGAAGGAGAAAACAAGTCGTCCATATCAAAACTTAACTGATAGTCTTCTACCTTGTTGATGTGTAAAAGATCGTCATTGTGATCAGCATCAATAATAAGCGTACTCATGAATAAAACCAAAACTAGAAAAAAGTGGGAAAAAGATAAAATTTTTCTGCTGTTTAGCTTTTTTAAAATGATGTTCATTCGTGTCACGTGGATATAGCATGACTATAAAACTAAGTTGGTCCAGTGATTTCTCTTTTTTTCTTCTTCTTTCTTTCCTTATTGTTCCCATGTCACACGCTTATGATCTCGATATAAAGCCAACAGCACAAGAAGCAGTGAAGCGAATATCTTCGGGATTCAGTTTATCTGAAAGTGCTAATCAACCAATGACACCCAAAGATGACAAGTCGCTCAAGATTGCCACTTTTTCTTTACAAGGTTACTTAAAAGTAAGTTGTGTTTGTTCTTGCACATTTCACTAAAGTAAAAGTAAGGAAAAAGAATTTGCTACTGAGTTCTTGGAAAGAGGAGGATTAGCTTCTTTATGTGATATTGTGATTAATTCTACTGGAAATACACTGGCTTATGCACTCAATTCATTCTTATCATTAATGGAACACAATACTGGCTGGGAATCATTAGAAGATGAATTTATTGCTCGCATTGCTCAGGTAGTTGTGACTGAACAATTGGCTACCATTGCTCGACCAGCCATTGCTATCTTGCTTAAACTCGTCTGTGCGAATGAGCAGAATACAGATGAGACTATCAAAATTCGTTGCTATGGATACCCAACACTTCATCGAGCCATGGAACAAGCACCCACATTAATAACAGTCTTGGTAGATAGACTCTTGAGTCAGGAATATCTGTTGTCTACTACCAGTATGTCTTTATTGACTGCCATGATGAAATATGTTACAGATGAATACAGAAGTGCATTGTCTATGACTTACAATCATTCCAATCTGAAAAAGAACGTGCTGGTAAAGAAAAAAAGGGATTATGTGTGACATTAATGACCTTGGTATTATTTAGAGATTAATGAATAATCACCCATCAGCCGAACTCAAGTTATTGATCGTTGAATATCAAGCCGTATATATTGAGAACATCAGAAAGAGACATAGCATTGCAGTCTCTATGCATAACCCTCAGCACAGTAATATGCTCAAAGACATTTGGGAGGCATCCAATGTGGAGAAATTGGATAGTTTGGACACCAAAAAATGGAAAAAGATTGGATTTACAGTAAGACTTATTTTGGCTGCTAAACAAAAAAAAAAAAAGGGACTCATAAAATCATTAGACAGAAGTACCTCAACGTGAATTTGCAAGAACAGGTGTCTTTGGTTTAGAAGAAATGCACTTTTTTGTGATCAATAACAAAGACTTGTATGCTAAAATGATCCTTGAACAAATCCATCGCCCAGAAAACAAACGGTGTCCATTTGCCAGAGCAAGTATTGAAGTGACAGATTTGTTATGTAGTCATTGGCATATCACATCCACCAGCAGTAAGTGATGCCCTTGTAGACAACTAAATAAGAGTGACTGACAGAAAAAGAATCTATAGATGCTATTGCTGAATTCCAACCTTTGATTCTTGATTTTAATCATGTCCATTCAACCACATTACAGACTTATTTTCGTATATTTCATGATATGGAAGCAACCACGTTTGACTTCTCTAAAGTAGAAGCACTTGTTCGAAGTCAATTGCATTTTGCATTCAACAGTAGCTCAAGAGACATCAGTGAATTTGATAGAAGCATGTTTGGTACACCTTATCAACAAATCAAAGATCGTAGACTGAAAGAACTCGAATGGGCAGACGATTTATTAGGCAGAGATGCTATTAGGTATAATATTCTATAGGTGAAATGAATGCTGAATATGTCTATAGTAATTTACGTACTCGACTATCTAAACAGTCTTATGAATTTATCAAGAAACAACGTATTAGTTGTTTATTAGAAGGTGCATGGTTTCCTTCTCCATCCTCAAGCCAAAGAATGTCCGTGATAGCCAACAACAATGGTAATAGTGCAAGCAGTAGTCCCCTTTTATCTCCTACTGTACCAGTTGGTACAGCCACGACATTAGGGGGCAATACAACGAACAGACGATGGCGATACTATAAGCTCAGTCGATCTAAACGATCTATCATGTATGGCGATTTTTCTGAAAAGATTGCGCCTATTCTTAAATCCTATGAAAAACTACCACATCGAATTGACCTTGGTTCAGTGAGTGAAATTCGTGCTATCCGAAAAACAAGTTTGTCAACTTCGCAAGTGTTTCATACGACGTTGATGGATAGTGCAGGTAATCCTGTGCTGCACTCTAGTGGAAGTACTGCCAATCTATCCTTTGCACTCTATACAGACAAGAATACTGTGTTGGCTGAATTCTATTGCGCTACTCCTACACAAGCAGCAGAATGGAAGGATGGGTTCAGTATGCTGTTAGACAAACGATTTACTTCTAAAGAGACAGCTGAATTGTTTCATACATTAACAGAAGTGGGTGTCAAAGTGAAATTACTACAGATTGCAGGTGACCGTGTAGAAATACCCCACCATGCAATTGAAGTACCTCCTGTGCCTCCAGGCTTAGGTTCTGGTTTTTTTTATGATACGATTGAATCTTGAACCGTGTCTTTTTTTTTATTCACTTGTAAATAAACATCACCTCCTTTCATCAAGTCACATGTGCTGATCTTTGATTAATAGCAGATATAAACAAAGCTTATTTTTCACTCACTTTTTTTTTCTAGTTTAGAAACAACAATGTTAAGTGAACAAGACATGAACCAAGCTTCTTATACTTATCCTGATCCTCCTGAAGGTGAGCCCGAGAAATACTTTGCATATCATACCCTTTCTGGTTTTCTTCAAGCAAAATCAGAGCAATTTGAAAATAATGCCAGTGTGGAATTTCAACTTGACGATGATACATGGAAATCCTTAGGTTACGGTCAATTAGACTGGCTTACTTCCAGACTGGCTTATACTCTCTACAAGACAATGCAAGAACAATCCCATTTTGTGCTGACCAAAGATATCACTGTGGGTATCATGCATTCACACTGTGTGGATTTTTTTTTTGCTTTGTGCGTTACTTAAGTTGAAATGCAAGACCATGCTAATCTCATGAAGAAATTCCGCAGAAGCCGCAGAGAGCTTAATTGGCATGACTCAAACCAAGGTCGTATTTGCTGGTCATTTGTATGCTGATTTGATTTCAAGTGTGCCTGTTTATCCCTTTCCTATTTTGGATCACTCAGCCTTACTTGAACCTACGACACAGGAACAAGAAATGGCCATGATGGAGAAATTCAAGGTCCATACAGCAGACGAGTTAGGAAACACGGGCGTCATTGTTCATAGGTACAGTATTGATTCGAGTTTGATATGATATTTTATGCTTTGTTAGTTCAGGAACAACTGCTTTTCCAAAGCCTGTTCATTTAAACAACAGATACATGTTGTTTATCTGTCAAGCTGTCATTGTCAATCACCAATCAAGAAATCATCTCGGTGTGTGTCCTACAGAAAAGTCTAAAAATATGTGCATTTTTCCCATGTAAGCTTTATGTAAGAAAAGTGTAACAATTAATGCAATGTCATAGTTTTCATGCAGGAGGTGTGATCAATGTGTTTCGCTTCTTTATTGTTGGAGGATGCCACTCTTATTTGAATCATTATTCTGCTTCTTCTAAAGCCATAGTTAAGTATATCAAGCAGGAAAAAGAAGTAGCAGTGACTGCGCCTCTTTGGATTTTAGAGAAACTTGCTGTGTATAAGAAGGAAACAAACGATATTGAATCTTTTCAAAAGAATGTGATTTTCTTTGAGTAAGTCGTTCTAAAAAAAAAAAAAAAAAAATCATAGCTTAAAACGTTGATAATAGAACTGGAGGCTGTGTCATTCCACCTTATTTGTTTCAATATTATAAGAAACACAACTTGAAACTTGGCACTATTTATGGCATGCCTGGTAAGTGCAGATAATAGCACTGCATGATCGACCCTGACCCATTTATCACATAGAATGCCTATTTTTGATGGTGATCAATTTCGATGTCGATGAGCATGATGACGATGTACTCTTCCTGGTAGCTTCTCAAAGAAAGTATTGTTATATGGAACCTTTTGATGATCAAAGAGTTCAATCAATTGTTAAGGCGAACTGTCCTTACCTTGCCACGGGTGTTTCAAACAGAGAAAATGGAGATTATGCTACTAAGGATCTGTTCTATAAGAGCAAATATCCATATGGGTTTTGTTATAGTGGAAGAGCAGACGATACTCTGATCATGTAAGGAAATTGAAGTATGTATCTTTCATTCATTGTATGTAGGGCCAATGGTGAAAAGACAAACCCTGTGCCTATGGAATTAGCCATTCGAGAAAGTCCATTTGTTTCTCAATGTGTTGTCTTTGGCCACAACGAGACATTTACAGGTCTCTTAGTTGAAGTGGGTCAAGAGTTTGCCAAAGGATACGATAAACAAACGATTTTGGACTCAGGTAAATTGAGCCATGAGTAAGTACATGTTTTGCTGATGTTAATTGTCTGGTTCGTACTTTTGTTGCTGCAGCAAACAAAAGTGCACCAAACCATAGTATGGTTCTGCCTGAAATGACTGCAATTCTTCCCGCTGATCGTCATTTGCCTGTGACCGATAAAGGCTCGGTTTCTCGCTCCAAGGTAGACACTCAGTTCAAAGATGTCATTGAGACATTGTACTCGCATCTGTTTGACAGTAAGGCAGCACCTTTGAATGCTAAGGACTTTTCCAAAGATGCATTTGTGACTAGTGTATGCGGTTGGGTTGCTGACTTGCTCAACACTCGCATGGAATCAATTGATATAGAAAGATCTTTGTTTGATCAAGGGTTTACTTCATTAACAGCTATTCAGTTAAGAAAAAAGATGGTGCAAGGAGTTACTTTTGTACCTCAAGAATTTATTTATGAGCATACCTCTATCTCAAGCATGATTGATGCCGTCGTTGGTAAGAAGATTGAAAAAACCGATACCTTTAAGACAACCAAGACTATCCTTGACAGATTTATCGAGCGCGCTAACAAGGACATACCCAAACAAGGAAAGAGACATGTTGTACTTTTGACAGGAGCTACTGGACCTTTGGGCGCTTTCTTGTTGCATGATTTATTACTAAATACAGGCTAATTCAAAAAAGTATATCCACTTGTTCGTCAAGATAACCCTACTAGTGCTCAAGAACGAGTGATGAAATCATTTCGTGCACGTCATTTGGACACTTCTTTACTCTTGAACTCAAGTCGCTTTGAAGCGTTGGAATTGAATGACAAAGTACTTACTTATCTGATTAACAGCTGAAGTGACAATGATCCAAGCGTGTGGCTGGATGCTAGACTTTTACAAGACGGTACAGATGTACGAAAAAGAATGTATTGAAGGATTTTATCATTTAGTCAAGTTTGCTCATCAAGATCGAATCTCGCCTATTCATTTGCATTTTATTTCTAGTGTTAGTACCAGCTTTAGTTATGGCGAAGTGGTACCTGAAATATCGATGCCTCTTGATCCTCGTCAGGCTACATCTTTATTGGGCTATGGTCAATCAAAGTACATTGTTGAGAAACTCTTGGATTATCTCTGGGAAGAAAAAAGTAATTCAAAAAGTACCCTAGAGCTGATAAAAACTAAACTCTGATAGAAATGCCATGTTATATTCATCGCGTTGGACAAGTATGTGGTGATAGTATTCATGGTGTTTGGAATACTTCTGAATTTATGTCCATGCTGCTTGTAGGTGATACTGAAAAAGGCGAATTTCTCAAACAATTACCGTGTCAGTACTGGGCACAGCAACATCTCATTTTGACTCCATCAACCATTGCAAATCATCTTCACGAGCCTCTTCATCCTATGGTCGCGCTGGAGTATGTGCTCACAGAGCAGCAATGTTCCCTTCTTGGTCTTGAGTACAGGGACGACCCCACAGTAAAATTATTATATGCCATCGCGAAAGAAACAGTCGATCATGAAATACGTATTTATGATGCCACTATTGATGTTTTCATGAATGTTTGCAATCAAACCAAAACACAATTTGAACGAATAATTGAAGCTATAAATGAAGATGGCCCGTCGTCGACACGCGCGATGGACTATGCTCGTGCAGGTTTGGTGTATATGAGTACATGTTTGTACAAGTACCAACAGCAATCCTCAAGCACTTCAGTAACTGCCCTACCTCCTCCTCCAGATCTTCCCGATGGAGTGACTCCAACAGCCGGAAAGCAAGCAGTTGAAGTATTGCAACAAATCAAGCCTCAAGGAAAAAAACGTGATATGGATATAGTTGATGAATTTGTTACGGTCTGGATGAAGGATCACAAACGCATGGACTGAAAAAAGTGTTTCGATGAAGGACGTACCAACGGGCACTACACGCATTACAAGGATGCTAGATCACTTTCCATTACGTATCATCAAATGAAGAAGAGATAACTTAAGTTAAAGCGTTAATAAAACTGATTTTTCTCTTGAAAAAAGAACACTGGAATGAAGACAGTGAGGGGAGTCAAACACTCTAGAGTTTGAGTTTTAGAGTATTCAAGTCAAATTGAAATTGCTTGAGCTTTTATTAAACTTAATTATGTGGTTTAGAGTTTTAATCACCGACGACATTGATAATATGAAACAGAATAAGGTGAAGAAAAATATTGTTAACATTTATTTTTTTCATTTTATCAAAAATTGTACGTAACTACATTGTACATGCATTTCAGACCTTTTCGTATTTTGAACTGTCATTTCAGGCAATCTGTGAAACTAGTTGATATAAAAGACATTATACCACAGAGAACCACAATACATACAATGCAAGGATTACTTCAAGTATGCAAAGTACTACTTTGTCAGTCTTATACTTTTCATAAACTTCTGCTACTTTTAGCATTGTGGCCACAATGATCGAAATCTTTTTGATACTCCCAAATAATATCTTGTAAACAACCCAACGTTTTACGCGACATTTCAGTTGTTTCACGGAATTCGGATGACATCAAGTGATACAGGGATTGGTATGTGTCATTTTCAAGATAATCACACACACCTCTAACGCCATCAAGGAAAACAATGGAAGACAAGGACCTATTTCTTATTAGAAAACGACATTCCAAGTTCTCATTTTTTACTTACAAAAGCTTTTGAATATCTGTTCTCCAGTTGTAGAATTGTTCTATTTGAAACTTGGAGAGACAATCTTTTTGATACTGGAAAAACACCTTATTGAAATTAAGCTTGTCATCTCCAATAACAAGGCTATCCTCGACAGGTTCGGGAATCATCCAATCCATGATGCTCATCTCATCCAACAATCTTTTCACACCTCCAATTTCCGGTGAGCCATTGCTACTGCTGAAAGTACCATCAACCTGAATTTTTTAAAAAATCAATCACCCTTATAAGACTACATACGATATACATACCAATTTCTTTTTTCTTTCAACAGCTCGAAAGAGCTTTTCGTATACGCACCATTGAACATCGTCATGTAACTTAGACGGTAGGGGACAACCCTTTACTTCTACATACATATCACTGTAGAGTTTTACAAGGTTAGCTTTAAAGCTTCGAATGCTATCACCATCAACGACAGTTTCAATCTCATTACGAAAATCCATGATAAAAAGAATTAAATAGGGAATTTTAGTAACTTGGATAAAATAGCGAATTTGAGCGTTGAAGTCAGCCATCAAGAAAAAATAAAAATAAATGAAAATAAATGAACTTTTTTACTCTTTTTATTCGCCTTCACTGTACGACTCCCCTTAACTGGCAGACGTGGCAAAACGCGACTGTTTGGAACTACAGTGTTGATTCTCACATAGCTCGCAAGGCCGTGTCCCTTTTTTTTACGCCAACGTAACCTTTCATTTAGTTTCTTCTCATGTCAAACAATGTTTGTTCATTCCAATTTACATACACCCGAAAAACCTTATAACATATACTGGAACATCCGATTTGTATTTTCTTATCAATTCTCTTGGGTTCAAGTTAGGCTAAAACAATCAACCCCTGAAACGATTATGTAAAAACGCCAAAAAACAAGTTATGGCCGCTAAACCAACAAAACAGGAGTCTCTCACTTTCTTCGTCATATCAAAAGCATCCGCACTACCCGAACATTTACTAAGAAATTTTATATTTCTTTCACTAACAAAACATATCTACCAACACAGGATCGTCCTTCAACTTTTTTGTGGAAACCGAAGCGACATTAGCAAAAGGATACTGAAATAAGTGATTAGATTTGTATTTTGACAAAGCTTGTTTATCCTCTATTACATTTATTATTTTCCTCGTAGAAACAACATCCCACATTACGATCACAGAGAGCCCATATACTGCAACAGCTTTTGTTATATCTTGTTGGAAAATTCAGCTCATCATAAATTCTCTCTTTGTCACTAACGAGAAATAAATTAGGTTATTTTAGAAACAAGAAAACAGCTTTGAGTAACGCCTATTTCGGTATTTATGTCTTTTAATAATGGATTGTTAAAAAAACAAAAAAAGAAAGGACGATCATGCTGGAAAAAATAGTTAAACGTCTCGCGACTACATTTCCTGACCAACAAGACGGCAACAATATTGTAAAACAAATTCAATGTTGTGTGAATCTGTACAACTTGCACTTCCTGACGCAAAGTATGATGAAACTCGATCATTATTCATCTCGAAACAAGATCATCAATCATAGTATGTATCGCCCTTATCACTTACAAACATCCTCCTAACTTTTCAATAGTCCCATATTCGAAGCCATTAAAAAAACACTTTTCACAGGTGCCAAAACTTTTTTCTCTCTTTCAACAAGGTTCAGCCTTGCGGCTTTCTTAATGTGGGACATAAGATTACCTAGACAATTTGTAAAAGTAAGTCTATACACATCGCATTTTATTCCTATACTTAAACCTACACAAGGGCTGGTACAAAAACCGAACAGAAGCAGCAACTCTTGCATTTTTTTCTGCTCAAGATCAAAGACAGGCTCAAAACAAGTCAGCAACTGTATTACCATATTTAACTGATAGATTGAACAACAGCCTAGACTTCTTATCTGAATAAACAAAAACCAACTTTTTGAAGCAAATTTTCTTTTCTTTGTTATAGCTTCAAGATCCGAGTCAGTTATTAACGCAACAGTGTTCATCTGTAGCATTTTTTCTTTTAGCAATAAAGCTATTTCTGCCGTTGAGTTTCTTTTTGCTTGCATTTCTCGATCCCTACGATTTTTTATTTCTTCAGTAGAAAACTTGACATCTTCAATTGGAATATTTGGATCTGAATAAATAGTGTTGTGATGTAAGAGAGAAGATAAAAACAAAGAAGTCGATTAGAACTTGTATAGGTTTATTATCCAAAAATATATATCTATTTTCTAGCTCTTCATTCTCTAGGTATTTGTACATGAAGAGATGTCGGAGTAAGTATTAGTAGAGTTCATGCAAATCACTGAGTCTCTATTATCATAGACTACTTTAAATTAACTAAATAATGTAAATTATGGATTTCGGTTATGAGTCTTGATCTATTAAAAGATCCATTGTCTTATTCAGCACAAGAGGTTTTTTTATGTCTATTTCTGATGTAAATTGATTATGATATATTTTAGTATGTAACTGAAGACTTATTTAATGTTCAGATCATCATATGCATATAGATTCTATATGTTCACAACACTCACAACCATGGACCACCGTAGCGACAATGTTCCTTGCATCTTTCAACAAGTAAAACCGTACAACTTTATCCAGTGTATTTAGTATACCCAAATGTCCTTCTTGATGAATTCTAGTCACCACCTCAAGAGCGTTTCCTTCATGAAGAACTTCACGATTTGATTTCTTGTCCAGTAGACGACCATCATCATCCAAATAGAGACGACTTGCTTGATACTTTATCTTCTTTTTGACACTAACACCAGCATCATTAGGAAAGGTACCATCCGTTAAGAAATAATACAGAGATAAAAACCAAGCAAAGGTAATAGCCATAGTAAGATACAATTAAATAATAAGACCAGATTATTTAAAGGGGAGTAATCCAACTGTGATGATCTGAACATTAAATAAGTCTTCAGTTACATACTAAAATATATCATAATCAATTTACATCAGAAATAGACATAAAAAAACCTCTTGTGCTGAATAAGACAATGGATCTTTTAATAGATCAAGACTCATAACCGAAATCCATAATTTACATTATTTAGTTAATTTAAAGTAGTCTATGATAATAGAGACTCAGTGATTTGCATGAACTCTACTAATACTTACTCCGACATCTCTTCATGTACAAATACCTAGAGAATGAAGAGCTAGAAAATAGATATATATTTTTGGATAATAAACCTATACAAGTTCTAATCGACTTCTTTGTTTTTATCTTCTCTCTTACATCACAACAACTGGCATCAACGTATAGAACAAAAGCACGATCCCTATCGGGATACGCCAAACAAACAGCAGACGAACATAATGCCTCTTTAAGCCTTTCAAAAGCCTCTTCTTGCTCAGGACCCCAAACGTATTTAACATTCGTCCTTGTCAACCTTGTCAGACTAGATGCAATAGAAGCGAAGCCTTCCACATATTTACGAAAGTAGTTGCAGAGACCCAAGAAACTGCGCAACATGGACGGGTTCGTAGGACGCTCAAAGGACTTGATCTTGTCCAAGTTTCTAGGACCTGGCATAGCACCTCTAGCAGATAAGACATGACCCAAATATTCTGTAGATTCTTGCCCGAAGAAACACTTCTTCCGTTTCAACTTCAAATTTGCCGCTTGACAGGCTTCAAATACCAATTCCAGATGCTTTGCATGTTCTTCCATATTCTTGCTATAAATCAACAAGTCATCAAGAAAAACCAAAACAAATTTACCAATATAAGCTTTAAATATATCAGACACCACTCGTTGGAATTCAGATACCCCAGAAGTAATACCCATTGGTAGAACCTTGTAACGAAAAGCCCCACGTTTTGTGACAAATGCCGTGTACTCGGCATGTTCTGGATTAAGTGACAACTGATGATATCCAGAAGTACAATCACACGAAGAGAATACTGTAGCGCCAGCAACGGCCTCGGTTAATTCAGCCACGGTAGGAGTAGGAAAATTGGTACATAGGATCATCTTATTAAGCTTACGATAATCGATCACACAACGCTTAGTGTTATCACGCTTATCTACCAAGAATGACGGTGAAGAGAAAATACCAGTAGCTTCTTCTATCAAATCGAGTTCAAGCATCTCATCGACGTATTGATCCATGATTTCTTGATCTTCCCAACTCAACCTAAACGCCTTGGACTTGATTGGCACTGCACCTTCCTTCAGATATATATCCATCTGGTAGCCCTTTATCCTAGATAAGCCAGACACCTCCGAGAAACAGACCTTGTATTTGTCCACCACTGGCACTAACAATTTAGGTAGACCTTCAGTAATATTTGCTGCCGTAAAATCCTTAGGCTTCTCCAAAGGTAGATCACCCTCACCAGCCAGACCTTCATCCAAAGACTCAGTGTATTTTTGGGAAATAGTCACATGATAGACCTTTTTATCCACCTCCGAAACAGCAGGTAGGTGTGTCGTATAACACTGAAGACGAACAGAGCCACTAGTAGAAGGAACTCTAATAGACGAATCCGACAAATTAATCTCTACACCATAAGCCTGAATCCATGGTACACCCAAGAGACACAGCTTGTCATCTTGTCCGTTATCCGAGACGCACATATGATCAGGACGCAATTTACCGGCAACACAAATAGGCACATCCATGACCACTTCACTTTTAGTGCTTGACTTCTTGTTGTTAAAACCAATCAAGTGAAGACTATCACCATTTGGAGTCAGACCCAACGAGTCTACTAAAGTCTTGGAAATAACTTATACGCTTGCACCGGTATCAAAAATAGCTTCAACTGCTTGCCCATTAATACTGATAACACCTCTAACACTATGGCGGAAAAGTTAATTACAAAACGTACAATTTTTGTTCGCAAAATTACCAATTTTTACAGCAAAATGGTTGTTTAAGAAATAGCTGGCATCAATTTTTAGTATTGTTCTCTTGTTTCTTTGGTGGTGGCCCTGTATTGTTGTGTTCTGATGCCGTGTTCTAACTTGATGCTTTTGAGGTAAGTTTTCCCTTTATGTATATAAGTGTATGCACTGGATCCTGTGTGCTTGTTACAATTAAAGACTACGCTTTTTTGTCAGATGTTATGGCATTTTGATGAGGAATTGTATAGATGTTGTCGCCAGTTAGCAATGACAATGACTGTTTGTTTTTGTGACGGGAGTGTCTCTGGAGATCTGACAAAACTGTCAAATTGCAGAAGTTTGATAGGGTATAGAAGTGCAATTCGATTGCCTTCACACAGCTGTTCCTGCGAATAACTTCTAAATGAAGTGAAATCAAAGATCGGCACTATTTATTTTTTAGAATGAATACAACGGTACTCTCTTTTTTAAATAAGTATCGTATTTAATATTAAAAATATGCAGAACGCAATAACGAGAAACTGCTGTAAATATATGCATATGCTAGGATAGATGAGTTGAATAAATATTATAACTATAAACTCAAGCTCTGTGTGGTTAGATATGCCTTAAATGGACTACATAATCTCATGATAAAAGACATACACAGACAGTGATGCTTAAAGATACCCTCTTTAGCCTCAGAAGTATTATGTACTATTGTGAATCTTACTCGTGCACATTTTGTGCATCAAATAATGTAAAAAGAGGTACCATTTTACTAGTCGATATTCACTGAAAAGGCCGTTTTTCTACCAATTATAGTGTGCAACGAACTTTGAATGCAAAAAATATAATCCAAGATTCCTGAGTTGCTGCCACTATGCCAAGTAATCTGCTTTTCATTCCCAAAGATATCAATGTAATAGTCATCCAGTAAATCTGTCTATTCAGGAGGCGCACACAGTAAAGTACCATCTAAACGGCGATCTTTATATTGATAGTTGAAATCTCCCATAATGAATATTGTGTTATGTGTATTGATAATAGTGTCCTTGACAATTGGAATATCAAGGAGCTCAGTATAGAGTGCTGTTCGATCAGAATGAAGCGCTGAACGACCATAGATATTTAAAATTGTTGCTATAGATGCCACAGTAGACGACTGTTCCAAATCCCAAGTTAAGTGGATATCAGCCAATATGTATCGACCATTATCAATTCCTTCCGAAACAGGTGTAATTGTAAAGTGATGAGAGAGTGATATGATGCCGCAATGTCGAGTCCAAATGCTCGACTTGCAGTTAAAATGGGTGTTAAGTAAATCTATAATAGTAGTATCTGAAGCATGAGTTTCTTGTAGCACCAGGATGTCATATCCTAAAGTTCTGAGGTATCTAATGGGTGTGGCGATTTTAACTGTATGATGTTTAATATTCATAATTAATGTAGAGGTTGAAGTGATTGTTGGCCCATTAAATCAGGCTGACGCACATTAGCTTTTACATTAACCTTTTCACTCAATTCATTTTGTTGTGAGGCAGCTGAAGCTGCAGCTTGTCGTCGAGCAGCACTTATATCATCAGTTCCATTGAACTTACCCATCTTTTTGACATTATCATGAGTCTCCAAATCTGTAAATCGAGATGGAGAAGAGATCACAATATCCTCCATTACTATGTCTTTTGAGATAGTCTTTAACGCATCAGAATCATTTACCGGATTAAGGTTGCTTTCATTCATAGTGGTGTCCTCTTCAACACTGTTTTTTACCATTGAGAGCAACCGTTGCATCTCTTTCATTATTCTTGTAGCCTTGAGGAACTAGAGAGCCAGCAGGGGAATTTTCTTGTGTCATTGGTTTCTTAGGAGCAGCCTTGGGTGAGGCAGTAGAATCTTTGTTTGTCCCTTTTCTAGGTTTTGGCTGACTTGAGGATCTCTCCACTGCACGGACCTTGCTGGGAGCGGAGTCAATTGATCCATTACGACTGCAGTTACGCATAACATGGCCAGTCTCATTGCAATGGTAGCAGCGTACCATTTCTTGTAGTCGGGACAATCAGCTCGACAATGGTCTGAGCTCTGACAGTTACGACAGAAGTCAGACATCTTATCCCATTGTAGGAGTACTTTTCTCTGTTCATTATCCCGTGGATCACACCCGGAACACTCCGATCCATCTGCGTGGGATTCCATACATTTATTTTCAGGCGTAACCGACAAATTTAGATTCAAGGTAGCATACCCTTCACCATGAAAGATGCCATCAGTTCTCGAGATGCCATGATCTAGAACTTCTCCAAAGCACGAAAGACGAGCAGCCATTTCCTCTTTCAACTGGATGGCTGGGAGGAATGGAATATTTTCAAGAGTTAAGCGGACGATGGTAGCTTCTGCTGGATAGGAAGGAAAACCTTTCACAAAGGTACCATCCTCCAAGGTAATTCCTTCTTCAATAAGTGTCTTGCGACCAACACTGTTATAAAGCCACATAGTCTCCAAGAAGTCATGTCCCAGATAGTTGCGTGTTTGCTTTCGATAACCAAGAAAATCTTCGTAGTAGCCTGTGTTTTCAGCATCTTCATTAAACTTGGGTAGAGCTTTGTTTAATAAAGATCGATCCTTGACTGGAGTAAGATCAATAAAGACTGAATCTTGTTCCATTCCTTTAATAAATGGACGAGTTACTGCAATGGGAGCTGGAGGGCTGGAGCCATTAAGAGCATTTTGAGATGACTCTTCTTCTGTAACAGGACGATTAACCAAAGTAGGGTTAAACGAAACAATAGATTGATTCTTTTTGTTGTTATTGCCTTTCCTCTTTGATTTAACAACATGAGTCCAAAGCAATGGGTTCTCGTTGTTATAGTTAGAGTTTGGGTCAGTTTGCTGTTTATGCCGATTTTCTAACATAAAAAAAGGTGACATGAAAACATTGATGTGGACAACAATGAACTACTTGAACATATTGAATGGACGAACTGTTCTCAACTTGATCCAAATTATTCAGTAAACTACTGCATGGGCTACTCTTTGGAGCATGAGTGTTAGTTGTATGAGGATTAAAAGAGTAATGTAACAAGTCATACCTGTTATTCGAAATCTTAGAAATTCTTGTTCTAAAACACTTATTGATGTGTTTGGTTGAAAAAATCGACTTAGATGAGCTTGTACTAGTTGCTACAATAAGTTTATTATAAATATGATGATGAGTAGACAATGGGCAGGCAATAGACGGCCAAACAGGTAAAGAATAGACCCATAAAAAACATTTGGTCTGCAGTATATACGCCTGTCCTTTTTGTTTGTTCCTATACTCACAGTCGACCTCTAAAGCTGAAATTCTCAAACCATTTTAGGCGGTACCGATAGAGTTAATCTGATAGCCAAATAGTGCCTCATATGGCTCGTATTTAATTTGTCCTCTTCCATATTTGTCTTTCATGTATATTCCCTTGCACCAATCTGTTTTTATCTCGAGCTCAACGATCAATGGCCTCCTGTCCTGGTCTCTCCATAGATAAACTAATTTGTTCATACTTTTTTTTTCATTGCGCTGCTACGGCGATGACTCTTATTAAAGCTTCCAACCAGCCTCTATGCTTCTGAAGTCATGTTTTATAGCTATCATATTAATTAAGCTTTTGTAGGAGGTTTCGTACACTTAGTGTGTGGCCATTGCATTATAAAAAGCGCTTCGTTCTCTAAATTTTCTATCGACATAGTTTCGATTTAAGATCCTGCGTGAGCCATTCAATTAAGTGGTCAAAGAGCTATCAAATTGAACTATGCTGATAGATTTTAATTTGAGTTGTATATTAAACATAGATCACCTACTATATACAGTATACATACTTTTCATGCCGATAAATAGTATTTGAACTTTGATTTCTCAATCAATACTGATCTAAATTTATTTATATTGACAGAAACTTCTAAAACGAGGTCGTCAAATACAGTGTTATCAGTATTTATGCTTTTGACTGAAGCAAAAGATTCTGCTATTTGGGGAAAATAAATCATTTCGACATCTCGAAAGCTATGGGTTTAATCTTTGAAATGACAATCGTACATTGTAAGTTTGATGCAAAAACCGCATGCTACCATAAGGTATAATGTGCTTCATTTTTAATAGCCCAGACAGGTCTTTTAATGTTTGCTGATACTACAAGACATAAATTGTGGACTAGTGCTAGCTTGATTCTTTCGAAAATGAATTTTATAGTCTTTTATCTCTAATTACGCCGGTAACGTATGGTGATGTCTTGAATTTATAGCAACTATTGATTATGTTGATTGAGATTTATTGAAAATGTTTACAAGACAATTATTTCTAGTATGCTGTGAACTGTGAAGAGGTTTATTAACTTGTTGCATTAAGAGACTTGGTTCAGTAAAGTAACAATAGTAGTTTTGTGGTAATAGTTATGCTTTTGATATCAAATATCAGTTGATATACAGTAGACAGTAGACAGTAGACAGTAAGCAGTAAGCAGTAAGCAGTAAGCAGTAAGCAGTAAGCAGTAAGCAGTAAGCAGTAAGCAGTAAGCAGTAAGCAGTAAGCAGTAAAGAGAGCAAATTCGTATATAGCGCAAGCAACTTTGTGGTAGAATTCAGAGGATAAGCCTTATTGCTAAAGCTTAGTTCTGTTGGCTCTTTCCTCACAACAAACCTATCAGTGTTGACAAAGGGAAGCACAGGTAATGTTTGTGAACCCTTCTACCAATAATCCCTACAGGTCTACTATGTATCCTTCAAGACAATGCATAGTGCGTTTCCCTCTTTCGGTACTTTGCCTATCAGGAGTAGACGTTCGCGGAAGTTGGCCAACAACAGATACCCTTGTTTTACGCGATTCAATAAGCGGCATCAGTCTTCCTTCTACCAGCCAGTTACTCACAGAGATAAAATCAGAGAGAAGGTTCTTGTCAATAAGGACGTTCTTTTTTTTTCTTTTTTGCTTGTGTGTTCTTGTAGAGTACCCAGAAGACAGATAGACAAAAGAGAATCAGATGAATCAAGTATTGAAATGTATGCTAAATAGTCTCAGCCTTTTGATTTGTAAAAAAGAGACACCATAGTATTGCTTGATTTGAAGAGACGTGGAGACAGAGACTAACAATATTAGCTACATAAATTTAATGCTACATAATACCTTTTTTTTTTTTTTTTTTTGCATTTAAGTCTTGAGAATGAGAAATAAGATGAAAGAAAGACCAAAAAAAAGGTTCTTTTCTAGACTCGCTTTTTATCATTTACACTTGCTTTGTTCCCATGCTTTAGAGATGAGATCTTTTTGTTTATATTGGCTTCATTATGATGAAAAGAACTTTCGATGGCATAAACAACTTTGTTGATTTGTGTAACTTTCAAAGATCAATTTGCTCACAAGTATGTAAAAACTATACAAGTCTATATGCTTATTGACAATGTATTATGGCACACAGACAAGATAGAATCTATCATTTATCACTATCTGAAAATATTGTTCTAAAGAGAACATAGCGGATACTTTGTTCTTACTTGTATCACAAAGTAAATCGTTTGTTTACATTATGTTGATTACTAAACTGATAGTCGAAAGTAACGCCTAGGACCAGTCTATGATCTGTTTACATCAATGAATACGAGTTTTGTTACAAAAGAAAGTTTTTAGGGAAAAGCTACTAATTGTCATGCAATAAGCGCATGGATTTATGGTAATACTTTTCAAGCTCATGCTAAACGTAAAAGAGAGACGAAAAGAGATATTTAATCATCAAAAATCAATAATAATCAATTATGATTTGTGTGAGAAATAAGCCTCCTTTTTGTGCTCTTTTCATTGTTGGCGTTATTTTTATCTTCACATGAAAGAAAAAAGCGGAGAATGATCATAGTTTAAAGTCCTCTGTCCCAGAATGAATTCTGTATCAATTGAGTTTTATTATTATTATTATTATTATTATTATTATTATTATTATTATTATTATTATTATTATTATTATTATTATTATTATTATTATTATTATTATTATCAAACATAAAGAGAGAAGCATTTAGTTCAATCATAGATGATCAGCTCATGTTATAGAAGAGAAAGGAGAGAAAAAGGGATATTTTTACGTTTAAAAAACTGAAAAGTGCAGTGTCAATTGCATTGTTTATGCAAACAAACAGCTTTTGTTGTAGTATAGAATCAGATGCTCTTTCTTTCCTCTCACCATAAACTGATCCTTATCAAAAGAAAAAAAAAAGGAGATGAGTGTGAAAAAAAAGAAAAAGCGGATGGCATATAAGATTATAAAACACTTTTTTTTTTTTTTTTTTTTTTTGCTTTCAACTGCTCCTTCATAATCTTAGTTGAATTGCTAGCTTGTTCGACGTACAAAGTTGTTCGAAATGTTACCAAATTATTTGTGCGCTTTTCGAACAACTTTAGTAACAAAGCAACTAAATTTATTGTTCGCTTTTCGAACAATATTAGTATCGAAACAGCAATAACTTGTTTACTTCTGGAACAACTTTGGCTACAAAACAACCAAGTGTTTTGGCGCTTTAGTTACCAACATTGTTCGTAATGTCACTTATTTTTTTAGGATTATTAGAAATTAGACGCTTATTATAAATGGAAAAAAACGATACTTTTACTAAGAAATAGTAAAAGAAAAGAAGCACTACTTGAATCTAATAAAAACAAAAATATAAAAGCGAGGCAAGAGTGTTAAATGAGCAATTCGCTTCGTCATTCGGAATTGAGACAACACCGATAGACACAGAAAATAATTTGTATGTAGTATATGGTTTTTTAATAAAAAAAAAGGAAAAAACCACCATCTTGCTATCCAATAAACTTACCTGACAAAGTGCATGTCTTGTACGGATAAATAGTCAATTCCTTTAGGAGGGCATTCTTTTTTGATGAAAAAAAGCTAGTTTTGAGTATATTGAAGGTGTGTAATAACATATCAAACTTACTATAAATCAAGAGACAGCAAGAACTTGTTTTGGAATCTAGAAAAAAAAGGCGCTATGTTAGCTTTCAAGTAGCAAAAATAGATTAAACATACTTTGATTTTAAATGGAAGCAGACTAATCTCATCTAAACATATAGAACAAACAAACTAATTAAATTAGAACAAGGCAATGTCAAAACTCTTTTCCAAAACAACACTCACCAGTACCGGGACCAGGCGATGTGACATTTTATGTCAAAACTTGGAACAAAAAGAAACAAGTAGCTCTTATATGTTTACTTACACTCTAACTCTGGTTTCGACTTTTGTTTTTTATCTATATAAAGGCCCAGTAGTATATCAATTTTTGTCTATGGCTATGTTAGAGAAAAAAAAACTTTACTGCGGAAAATGCGTTCTTCCATACCAATCAAAGAGAAGCGCAGCAATTCTTCAGATTGTTAAAAAAGCGCTGGAAGTACTGTCTAATTCTTAAGATGAGTAAGCCTACGAGTCGATGTTATGCAATCATAAGGTTTCAGAGAGTTTAAGCTTCTGGATGTAGGTTGAATTCAGGAGCTGTGAACTTTATCTATAACATAAACGTTTTAAGAGAAGGCGATGGAAAAAAATTGTTTTATTATTTAAGGTCATGACTATTTTTTGTTACTTCTTCTTATACGCTTAGACTTAGCTGGTTGGCTTTTGTCTTCATTGCGTTTGCCCCTTTTCTTAGGTTGAGAAGAGGGAAGAGGTGGAGAAGGAGAACAAGGACGACAGTTGTTTTCCATTCCGAAAAGATTTCATCTTCAGAATCCTCAAATTCATCACCACAATATAGGTTTGCGTACTCCAAAGAAGGCACCTTACTTCGAAGAGATTCAACACTAACTTGGTTTTCACTGTATAGTTTTGATTCTTGTTAGGCATTCTAAAGTTTCATTGAATGCATGTTTTGCGTTTATTATACCTGATCCTAGAGTTATTCTCTCTTTCAACAACAGAAGCCTTATTTCTTGTTTTATTACTTCTGTGCTTGTGTGTTTCGAAGAGCAATAGACCGGCTGCCCAGGAATGCTGACATCTTTGAAGAGGAAAGCCATGAGTAGCTGCATTGCTTTCAAGCTTAAATGTGTATTTTGCGATTAGAGCAGAAGACACTTCAGACCATAAAGGCAACACAGCTGCTTTGTCATTCTTCTTCAAAGCTTTCAGCAGCTCTTACTCCATTTCATCATGGGTTTTTCTTGCGATCGTTTTGAGGATCCCGTAGTCATTCTCATTTGCTTTATCATCAATTAAAAGATCAGTGATATTTTTTTCTTTCCTGAATAAGTTGATCAGGACAAGCAAACGCAACCGTGGCGTAACATATCTATGTTATCCATGAGAGCCGAATGCTTTTGTTGCTTCCTCAAGTACTCTAGGAATGTCCCAAAAGCCCATCAAGTTTAGATTAAGAGAATTGACAATACCGCCTTCTCTTGCTGCATTTTCCAAAAAAAAATAAAAGTTTATACATATCTTAGAGAAATAGCTTGTTTTTTTTTACCTTGTTGAGCTGCTTCAAGAACTTTACTGTTATCTCATTACTATCACTTTGGGCAAAAGAGGGTGCTAATAAATGCATCAATCCCTTACGTATTTGAGTCTGTGATTCGGTTTTTTGTTCGAGTTGGGAAACTTGTTGTTGCATTTGAGTGATTTTGTAAATAGTCGTTTGGTTCATATTTGTAAGACAGAAAGACAATTGCAAGAAAAACCAAAAAGCTATTTTTGCTAAAAAAAAACCCCTCCCCCCCCAAACAATTACTAAATATTCAACATAACTCAATATACTCTTTTTAGATGAGTCTCATGTCAAACTCTTAGGAGTGCATCAACGTATTGCATTGTGCAAACCTTTTTTTTTTTTGTTTTTTATAAGAAACATTATTAGTATTACTGTACTTGTAAAAAACAAACAAAGAATTTTTTTACTCATAAAGCTACTATTATTGTCGCAGTACTTGTCGCCTCATAACTTTTATTGTTGACAAAACGAACAAGTTTGTTCCCCACAAACAAGAAAATCAATGGTTTTGAATGATATGACTTGCTTTTTAGAAAAATAAAATAAAAGTTGTTGACATTTCGAACATTTGTTTTGCGAACAATATTAGTAAAGTCAAACAACTAATCCGCCATAGTGTAAGAGGAGAACTAATTTTCATCCTATTCAAATTATAAGGATATCTATAAACTGATTCTACTTCACTCAATTCCAAATCATCAGATTCATTCTCTGAATATAC